>NW_007578048.1:38031-63279 GCF_000690725.1 Stegastes partitus | reverse complement strand
GTGTGTGTGTGTGTGTGTGTGTGTGTGTGTGTGTGTGTGTGTGTGTGTGTGTGTGTGTGCGTGTGTGTGGCTCAGCAGTGGTCTAAATAGCTGTTTGCTAATTTAGACCGACGTTCGGCGAGACACTGTGAACCAATCTAACACATGCACACACTCCCCGGGATTTCTGTTTGTTTTAGCGTCGGCGCCGCGAGGTTTTCTGTACTTTTCTCGCAAATAAAAACTGTCTGTCAAAGTTTTTCTGATGAGTCATTAGAAAAAAATGCTAATTTTGAATCCGCAAGACTTAGAAGAGAAACCCAGAAGGTTCCCACATCTTTGACAAATGCTCATTTCCACCCCTTTGGTAAAGAAAATATCACAATATCCCCAAGTAAAAGGGTGATTGAGTGCCATTAAACACATTCAGGGGATGCAAACACATATCATTTAACAGATTATTCTCATTCCTGATCTCCTGCGCTGCTGTCAGTTTGCAGAATAACCTCACAAACGTTCACCCCAGCACACACGCTCTCCTTTACTCACAGTATTTGCTTGTTACCGGCCTTCAAACACCCAATTAATCAACGCATATGACACATTTTTATGTATGTGTGTAGCTGCGTATGTATTTGGGTCACCGAGAACTCGCGTGTCCTGGGCTGCAGGTTCATTTCCATAGCGAGCGGCCGCGGTTCGCTCCAATCAGTCAACAAGAATAAGAGGAAGCAGGAAGGAGAGGAGAGAAAATGTGTGCGGATTTGTTTAAAGCTCGAAGAATAAGTTTGAAATGTAGGAAATCACAGAAGCTGTGGAGCTGGAGGAGAAGGGGCACTGGTCTTACTTTCTAACGAGACATTAAAAACGAGAGGCAGTGGATGCACGCGATGTCAACGGAGCGAGCTCGGTGCCGGTCCAGCTGCTCCGGGCGGAAGAAGAACCGCTCTGTTTTTATTTTTCTTAAGTTGCACGAGATATTCGCTCGATGTGATGCAAATGCCAGCCGGCTTCAAGCAAACCTCTGACTGGTTTTGTGTACTTAGCATCGCAAACAAAAAAACAAAAACGTCCGCTGCATTGTCGCCATGACAACGATGGTTCAACAAAGAAGAGGCTGGAGATGGTCGTCCTGGTTTTGGTTTTCTCTGTTGTGATGGCTGCTTGTTTGCCTGTAGATGGATTTTGTATTTTTAGTGCTTTACTATTTCTTCAAATATAGGCAAGAAGATGAGCAGCAAGCAGCTATTTGTTCTCGTTTTGTTCTCCATCCTGCAGGCTGAAGAGCACCGAACTAATCGCGAGGTTTGAGTACGACGCAGGGCCGGAGAAGAGTTCAAGAGGTTCAGCAGAGTGACCCGGGAAAACAAAACTTCCACTTTAATTCATCAAACTCTTTAAAACGTTCACGCTTGACCCTCTCATATTTTGTTTTTTTCTGTTGATTCTTCGGGACAAAAATTAGATTTAGAGTTCAGAATGTTTAAAGAAGGTGGGGTTGTGTAGATTTGTATAAAATAATGAAGCTAATCGATATACACACATGGTCTTCAGTGGTACAAACCGATGACATGGAGGCATAAGTTTGGTTAAAGAACAACAATAGTAATAATAATACTACTACTAATAATAATAATAGTAATAATAATAAAGGTTTACTGGTTGGTGGAATATTTGAATAAAAAAAGACGTTTTCTGACCATCATAAAACCGGTTTGTGTTGTTGACCACACGTGCATATCAATGCACAGTTTCAGGACTGTAGCAGAATTATTTCTCAGGTTACGGCATTTTAAACATTGCTGCACAGATCAGCATGAAGCAAACGAAGACCCAAACCCTCTTCACGTGTTTTTAATCAAACTATAAGTCCTCCTTTATTTATATCATCTCAGAAGATCAGTGCAGGTGAGCCCAGCAGTGATACGAGTCGTTTTTATGATGATGACAGAGTAGAACCAGCAGCTGGAGTCCACGGTTTGAACGAAACCCCGCCATGAAATCCAGTAAAAACGAAGCAACTCCTGCTGGAGCAAGAAGAGACGGACTGGAGCCACCAAGCTGTAACCAGATCGGCTGATCTGACTCTTCGCCGTCTTCACGAACCAAATCAGAAAGTGAAGAACAACCTCCTTCATGCTCGGTTACATATAATCCCACCTGGGAGCTGCTTGGTCCGACGGCGGCGTCCTCGTGGGCCGCTAACGCCGTCCTATCAGAGTGGAGGAGAGAGTCTCGCTATTATTATTAACACCAGTAATCTTTGGGTCAATTGATGGCAGAGAAATCAAGTTGGGAGAAAATACAGGGAGGCAGTGACATCAGATTAGGAGGCAGAGAAGGCAAAAATTTAGTTTAAAATCTTCTTTTATATAAAATTAGCCTAGTTAGCTACATGCTAAGGAGAGAGTACATACAGGCCGGATGAGAGGGAAGAAAAAGTAGTTAAATTGATCGACGCATGAAGGAAAGAGAAAAGACAGAAGAAAGGAGGAGGAGGGGTTTGACTAATTGATAGAAGGAGGAAAAGAGGAGACAAAGGGAGCGATAACAGGAGGACAAAGCTAAAATGGCTAAAGTGGCGACGGAGCTGTGGGAGGAGAGAAAGTGGGAGTGTTGTGGAGAGCGACGGATGGAGGAAGGACCCGGCGGAGGCCCAGAGAACCACGTAACGGTCCCTCGGAAGTCCGGGAGGAAGAGAGGAACGGGCGAGAGACATAGAGGCAGGGAGGCGGAGAGAGAGGAGACGAGAGCAGGGCAGTTCTAATGCAATTAGGGGTCTGGAAATTGAAAGTACAATTCTCCCTGGGATCTTTGAGAGTGGTGTGTGTGTGTGTGTGTGTGTGTGTGTGTGTGTGGTTGGTGGTGGATGGGCTGTTAGCTTTCATATCTACCAAATGTCTTCATCCCTCCTCCTCCCTCCTGTTCTATCTCTTCATCTCGCCCTCTTCTCAATTTGACTCCTCGAAATTAGTCTCTCATTTTACAGCAGTCCCCTCCCTCCATTTAATTTCTCTTTCTCCCTCCCTCCCCGGCTCCATCCATCTATTTCCGTCCCTCTTTTCCTTCCCCCTCCATCCCTCTCTCCTCTCTCTGCTTTTTCATTTCATTAATTTGTGAAGAGGAAAGCAAAATGTCAGCTGCCTTTTACATTTATATTTTGGGTTTGCTCTCCATTTCAGAGCCGCACGAGTACAAATCTCATCTCAAACAAAAATAATTAAGGAATGTAGTTTTTCATTTATTTTATTCTGTTTTTAATTTTATTTTTTTTTAGGTTTTTGCAAATGACGCGTCACATAAACTCAATTTTAGGTAAATTAACTTTTAAGAATATTAATTTTAATTACAGCACCGTGTAAGTTTATTGCGATGATGATTCATTAAAACCCCACTCTGAAATAAACATTGTTTATTTTAGATATGAAGCAATTAAATTTAATTATGAGCTTATGAGTTATGTGATATTTGTGGAATAACTTTACACTTTTTTTTTTTTTTTTAATGGAAAAATTATGCGAACAGTTTTTTTTTTTTACATAATAAACTTCTCGTTCATTCGCTGATTAAATCCTCGGAAATCCCACGCAATCATCATCATTACACGAGATTATGAAATGAGATGTGAAGAGTTGAATAATTGTCGTTGTTTTCTGGAAGAAAAAAACACACACAAGCCAGCGTCTGTAATTGGTGTCACGCTGATCATTTATGATTTAAAGGTAGTTTATTGGCGACAGTTTCCTACATAATTAAATGTGAAGAACTCTTTTACACTCATGAACAAACTTACACAGACATTTATCCACCGGCTTGCCAAAACATTAAAACCAGCAGCTTTACAGTGGTGGATGGGATATATGAGGCAGCAGGTAGTTCTAGAAGTTCATGTGTTGGAAGCAGGAAAAATGGGTGAACGTATGGATTTGAGCCACTCGTGAAGGCTTCGTGCAGGGTTTAGAGCATCACCAACTCTCAGTTAGTCACAGCTAAAAGTGGTCCAAGGAAGAAGAAGGATAACCAGTGAAGCTCCAACAGGATCACGAGTGTCCAAGGTTCTTTAATGCTCCTACAGAAGAGCTGCTAAAAGCCTTGATGTTGGCTGAAAAGGTGCCACAACGAGTCCGAGCTGTGTTGACAAGAGGCGTACACAACATCAGGCTGCAGATGTTACTGTTGGAGCTGATGGGGGCGTATTAAAGGTGGTTTTCTATGCAGGAGCTAGAAACAAGGTCGTGCCAACATTTACAGGACAAGGTCTTCCATAGGGCTGCAAGGAGGTCCAGAAACATGCTGAGGTTAATTAGCCCTGTGATAGACTGGTTACCTGTCCAGGTGAACCTGCCTTCACCCTGAGTCAGCTGGGATAGGCTCCGCCCCCCATGTGAGGATGAAGGTGTAGAGATGATGGATGGCGTCCCTTTTTGCTTTTTGTTTACATTGCGTTGGTGGATGCTTTCACTGTGTTGTTGGGAACAAAAACCAAAACAGTGGTTCCTTGATGAAGCTCCAGGTCTGTGAGCACATATAAGATAGAACAATGGGAGTTGACGTTTTCCTAAGTGGCCCATTGAGCATCGTTGTTGTTGTTGTTGTTGTTGGTGTTTACGAGGAGGAAGCCTAACGAGGACTCTCTAAATTGAACTGATCCTCTGATTTCAACCAATCAGCATCAAGCCCTGCAAAGCAGTTTCATCAGGGCTACTCAGAAACACCTCCATGAGTAGACACCTTTCCCTGAAAAAGGTCCAACAGGCCCGAGTCCCACAGTCAGAACACACTGAACGCTTCGGGCGACCCGTAAACGGCCCGCGAGTTCCTGCAATGAGAAACTGCTTCCAGACACACTGAGGAGATTCGGAGGCACTAAATATTATTGCACCTGTATTTTTCTTGACAATCGGTGCTTCAGGAAAAGCTTTAAACAAGATTCATCTCTCTGACTAATTACCTGGTCTAATTAGCTGTGTGCATAATTACCACTGGCAAATCTAAACACTGTTCCCAAGAAGACTGGTGGCTCCATTAGCACCGGGTCCCGTCCACAGATGTGTGTGTGTGTGTGTGTGTGTGTGTGTGTGTGTGTGTGAACCTGTTTTTACATCTACGTGAGTGTTTGTCCACTGATTTGGCGTTTACTGGCCGTGCTGGCAGCGGAGCAGAGAGGAAGCAGGTTAGGCTTATGCTAATTCCTTCAGCAACAGGGGCGCTGGACTCCCAGATACCCCCATCAGCTTGTTAGCATCTCGTTAGCAATTAGCGTCATGACACACAGGCAGATGGGACAGAGCGAGCTGGTCCGACGATGGCTGCAGAGGGCAAAAGGTTGAGGATGCAGAAGGTTCCCCAGAGAGTCGAGGAACACTGGCAATAACGAGTTACCAAGTTTCTGTGAACCTGACCAGCAGATCGGAGCAACAGTACAAGTTGTAGTTTGTGCTCATGTCCTGGTTGGCTGACGGTTGGCTTGACTCTAACTTTAGGCCGTCAGTTCAGCTGCAGTCGCTCTGATCTGTGCATTTATGCAATTTGTTAGCTGATGAATCTATGATAAGCCCAATATTTTATTGTTTTTTGGTGTAGCGACGCACTCTGGACAACAGTTGGCAGGAACTCACTGTCTCCAAGGCAACTGTGATCAAATTAAAGCCCCTCCATACGTGGTTTTTATAGGCTGAGGGACAAATCATGGGCGAACCACTATCCATCTCAAAAACAGGGATTAACCCCTTCAACACGAAGTAACTTTCCTTAAAATTCATGATCAGATATGGTTTTAACACATTATTATCTGGTATCAATCAAAAGTAGACAAGTTGACGGTTAAGTACATGTGGAAGTTTACTCTGGTCATATACATACAGGTGAAATGTAGGTGTGAAAAAGAAAAGGTAAACTTCATAACTACCAGGGACATATGTCAGGGTCCTCACCAGGGGGGTCATAGCGAATGCTGCTAGTGGTTAGCGGCCAATACGTTAGCGAATAGCAGCGTTAGCAACGAAGTCGACGGTAGTGAAACTCCATCGGCACTTGTTAAAGATTTTCCTGCTACGCACCCTCGAAAACAATGTATCGGCCCAATTTGCAGCTTAATTGTTTTAGGCAGCAGCGTAACGGACCGTTATAACGCTGGCAAGAACCTTGTATGCAAATATTATTGTTATTACTATGACTACTATTTGCATAATTTATTTCATGACTGAATCTCTTGTTCACATGCGAGGATTCCCACTGATAGTCGCCATATACCGGCCTGCAGGGTTGACCGGGAGTCGTAACGCCAGCCTGGTGTAGCGGACTGTAGTGTCGATGGGATTAAGACTTCCAGGGTTTCATACGTGACAAACTGAACTTCAGCTTGTGAGACGAGGCTGTGGGTTTTATTCTGTAGAAGCAGTTTCCAGTTTGAACACGTAGGAATTACTCTGATATTACAACTCACAGAATAGTTTTGCACACTTTGAGCAGGTGAGCTGGTGAGCTCGAGCTGCATGAGTCTAGCGTTGCATCAAAGTCCTGTTAAGGTAAGAACAGGTAGTTTTCATGGGGAAAATACAGAAAGATGTGCTCACGTCTAAATGGCTGTTTCTTCTTTACCAGTAAAATGTAAAGCTACGGTTCCCTCAGCGCTGCAGCGTGAACGTCCTTCTATCCACTCGTAGCCGACCCGGTGCGTTACATAAACCCACATTTATCCTTGAAGAGCTGGCGGCGTAACAGAAGGAGGTGTTTGTTGATTTCACCCTCATCCTCTGCCTTTTAATCTAAAAGCTCAAGTGATTGTTTTTTTACTCCCACTTTAGAGCAATCTAATAAAATCTAAAAGACTTGTCTCATAACTGCAGCTTGTCAACACATTCTGCTGCTAACAGGAAGTTATTTCAGCTGTCATTTCACCCTGACTTTAGACGGAGAGCGGCGCTTGCTGGTTTTTTTATTTCTGTTGTTCTATCAGGAACATTTTCTGCCGTCGTCTTTGCAGCGGCGATGAGGAGGGTTACCTAATTACACACTCACACTCGGGAGCTACCTGATACAATCACGGCCTCACGCTGTGGTCCGCCCACCAGCTGGGTGTTTATTACCTTGAAGTCATCAATTGGACATGTTTCATCACGCGCTGTGTTAGTCACACAAGGATCGGCGATACCTTCAAGGACCGACCACGCCCGCCCTCCGACGCTCATCGGACTCCTACGCAAATTAAAACGTTCATACAGTTATGATCAATGAGAACTGACATGTGCACCAGGTCACATGGGCTGGGAGGAGAGCGTTTGTTTAGCAGCAATATTAGAAATAAATAAGACGTGGATCATTTAAATACCAGGCAAGGGTCAAGCTGATGGTTTCGACAACGTTTTCGTGCCCTTTTCAGACATGAGAATCCAGACGTGGGTCATTTTACATTAATGTTCCTTCATTTAAGCACCACAGTGGAGGAAAGGTAAAGCTCAGCATGTGGCATTCAGAACACATGCAGAACTGGACAGGAAACCAAGTGCCATAATGGGGTGCTAATAAACAAAAAACAAACAGCAACATAATCAAACCGTACAAACAACTAAAAGCTTAATTTATTGAACTTAACTCTGTTTTTGGAGACGCTCATGTTCATCCTGCTGCTGTTTGATGCTGCATCAATACATTCAGAGGAAAGACTCCAAAACAGCTGGAGGCAAATTTCAGTAAATTTCATTACGCTGACCTGTTTACCTTTTATGGAGCAGGTGACCATATTTGGTAACTTCCTTGGACGTTCAACGTGCCCACCCAATTAACCTCAGCATGTTTCTGGACTGTGGGAGGAAGCCGGAGAACCCGGAGAGAACCCACGCTGCACGGGGAGAACATGGAGACTCCACGCAGGAAGATCCCGGGTGTCCTCACCGGGACGCGACCTTCTAGCTGTGAGGCGACGGTTCTAACCACTGATCTGTAAACATTACTAGATCCAACCCTGTAAAGTCACTGTTACAAATAGTCCCAACAAAGTGAAGCAGGTGTTCACTCAGACCTGACGTGTTGAGATGATGCCAGATGATGAAGTGTGTGTCTGAGATGGACTTGTGACGTACTTCTTTCAAGGTAAATTACTTCCTGCAGGTTTCTGCTGGTCGCCTGGCTGTTTTTGGCCAGTGAATATTTATAGCAAGTAACTCCCAGTAAACCGCAGAGAGTCTTTTTGACATTTATTGGGGGTTTTTTTGTACTAACTGAACAAATTACATCATGATAATCTTGAACTTTAAAGATGTAGATCATCAAATCCACAGAGCAGTTAGGATTCTCTTATTTCTTGTTAGATCAACATGTATGGTTTTGCATGTACTTTGCATGTTAACTATAGGGCTCGTTCCTTTTCGGTACCACATGTAGCACCCGACTGATTTTATTTTGCAAACTGGACACGTGATGAAAGCACACGAGCTCAATCAATACTATTCCCAAAAGAAATGCGGAGAAAGAAATGATGCACGCCGCCGCGCTAATAATCTTCTGATTCCTTTGGGAGAAAACATGGATTATAAAAGTCTGACTCGCAGTGAAAGAGTGGAAATTTGGCTCGTGCTCAGTTAGTAATGATTAGTCTGAAGTCTTATAGATCACAAGAAACATTTCAGCGTTTGGCCGGCGTTTTGCCTCAAGTAATTACTCCGTCTAACAAATAGATTTGATTTGCTATCACACAAACACACACACACACACACACACTCACGAGTATGGACGGGGGGAAAGAAGTGGCATAGGCACACACTCCAACATGCACACACCCACACACAACTGCTTTGCAGCCAAATAAATGAGGCGGCACTCCTCGGGCCTAATAGTCTGGCTGTAATTAACATTGTCATAGTGATAATAGCCATTTATCCCTGACATATCACACACACTCACACACACACACACACACACACACACACACACACACGGTCCAAAACCTCTATCTTGTCTCGGCAGCTCGCCCAGCTGTCACCTCCCTCATCTGTTTCCCTCCCTCCTCTTTTCTCCCCCGACTCCTCTTCACTATTTAGACCTCGTGATCCTTTTTTTTTTTCACTCTTCCCCTCCTGTCGTCTCCTCTTATGCATTTCTACTCTTATCTCCTTCCACTTGCCCTTTCACTTCTCAAATTTCAATATTCAAACCCTCCTATTCTTCTTGTCCACGTGTTTCCGCTCCAATCAGTCTCTGGCCTTCTTTCTTTTCATGGCTGCAGAACACAGTCAGCGGGGAACCGAGTGTTTGTTGTTTTCTGTTTGCCCTTCGACGTTGAGATAACTTCTATGAGAGCGGCGCCGCGACGGCGGACGAGGCGTGAGTCCGAAAGGAGAGCCGGCCGGCTGGTCGGGGAGGTTAAAAAGGTCCCGCTGGTGGATCCTAAACGCTGCAGCTCACAACGGGCGAGGCGGGTTCGAATCAGGCGGATGAAAACAACCAGCGGAGAGCAGAACAATCGCAGGGAGTGATCACAAGAAAAACTGTTCTCAGGCACGTAATAGGTGAAGAGATAATCGATAGCGCCGCACAAAGGCAGGAGACGTGCCGGAGGGGTGTGTATGGCCGACATCGTCCGAGGCTGATTGAGATTTGACAGGAAGGTCCAGAGTCGGGTCAGCCGGGTGGTGGGAAGACAAAAGATGGCAGAAAAAAAACAAAAAGTAAAGACAGAAAACCTGGAAACAGAGACCCACAGTCTCACTGAAAGGTTCAGAGAAGGAAAGACACAGACGAGCAGGAAGGAGGTAGCGTTCAGCACCGCAATGAGAAACAAAAGTCTGATGTCCTGTTTCACAAATTATGGCAAATAACATCTTCACAATTTAAAGACCCCATTTGGAGCAAACCAACTGTTTTGTGTGTTTTGTGAGAACATGAAGACGCTTTGAGCTGCCATTGTTTTATGCTGCTGGCTACAAAAGTGAACACAAGCGTCTTCGTGTACGACTCACCTCTGAAGATCCAGTGGATTACTTTCACCACAGCAATAGGAGAATCTCTAGCGTTAGCATACTGCATGGCTAATCTTCAGAATTCTGGAAATTGTAGTTTTTTGTTAAGATTATAAATGCTAGACTCCTTAAAAGTGATTTAAAACCATTAAACAAAAGGATTCCTGTCGCTTCACTCATCATTTGCACTTTACGTCTATTCACTTCTCTCCTGCTCCCTGTGCTCACTTACACTGTATTTCAATACAGCGAGACACCCAATCAGACTGTTCTCATGTACAGATTTTCTGCTATCAGACAGAAACAGGGAGTGAACTGCGACCTGCTGAGACGACACATCAAACAGCAGGTCGACTGTTTCACTCTGTGCTGTCGATAACAGAGTCTTCCTCCTGAACGCTGACAGCAGCTGTTCAGTATTTAAAGCTACAGCTGGTTTAAAACAGAGCTAACACCAGTGCTTCCACAGCCACGGTGGAATGAACCAACTGTGCAGCATTTAGAGCTGAAATATTAAAAGGGGACATGTGATGCTCAAATTCATTTGCTTGAAAGAGGCTAAAACAGGACCTTGAAATAAAATTTTAAAAAAATTCTTATATTACGTCTTGCGCACACTAATACAGATATTTTTGTAGATCTTCCCTCTGCTTAAAAAGAAAAAAATGTTCTGAATCTTCACTTTAGAAGAAGAAAGTCAGAATTTAAATGACCTGAAACCTTATTTCCATGCGGACAAGACGCCCAAACATAAGAAGGAAGACGTTCAGACTCTTCGTATTAGCTGGACGGGGTCTTAATCTCCTTAATTTTTTCTCTCATTTTGTTGATTGCGGCATTAAAGCGACTAATCTCTTGCTTTGGTAACAGTCACCATGGCAACAGTTTGTGTCTGGGTGTTGGGGGCTGATTGACGTCTAATCACACCGACTGGTTTTATTTTGGAGCATAAATCAGAAACACAGAACACATCCACATGCATTTTGTCATCAAGACGTTCAGCCAGACGCTGTAGCTCACACACACACACACACACACACACACACACACACACACACACACGCAGACGCCGCCTGTGTTTACAGACGTAAGGAATTGATGTGATATTGACGATACAACAGTTTGCACATTAGGAAGCCGGCCTCTAATTATTTTAGTAAACAGTATTGACTTTTGTGGCACCGGGCAGCCGCTCTGCTGAATCACAATATCAGCCCAAGTCGAGGTTCATTTACTTCAACAAGACCGAATGCAAAAACAAGGCGTTTCTGGGACTTTACAGCAGCAAGAGAGAGAGAAAAACATAACGTATGCAGTCAGAAAATAAGCCTTCCTGGAGGGCATTAGCGCACGCTACATATAATTCAGCCAATTAAATAACGACTTAAGCAACCTACAGAACAACAGGTTCAGTTACAGGAATCCTACATTTAGCTCGCTGGTTGTATCTAAACATGGCTGGACTGTGGACTGTAACTGGTCTGGACACACGAAAACAGCTTCAAATGCAGCTTTCTGAACTTTCCCTTCACTAAATCACCCGCCTCCGGCTAGCGCGCGGCTAAGCTTAATTTCCTGCTGTCTTTTTTGTACCGAGAATACTCGAGTTAGGAGGAATGATAATGAAGACGAGCATCGCAGGGTCTTATTTTCTCAGATTTGCTGTTTTTTTTGCTCTGAAGCGGTTGCTGCTGTTTAACGGAGGATCAGGGTGCACGCTGGGTAGGACTCGCCTCCTGGTGCTGAGCAGGTTCACTCATGGTTCACCTTTTGTAGGAATAAAGAGCATTTTGGCTGCTCTGTGATCCTCTGCCTGTTATTCATAAATAATGTTATTATGAATGCTGTGTGACTTTTTTATATGTAAAAATGTAAATTTGCAAAATCTTTGACCATCATTTTGTGAGAAGATTTCAATCATTTTCTATCATTCTTCTGACGGCCTGTGGACTTTCTCACATCTGACACCACTGCAGCTATTTTGCAGTGACTTTTGATTTCAAGTTTGTGCAAAAATCTGTTCAGTTTAAATGATATGCAAGGGAAGCATCAGCACGTGTTTCTATGTGAGTGACGTTACAGTCGACACATACGACACCAGCACAACACCTTTATCCTGACTGTAACCAGAACCAGAACCCAACACTAACCCTAAAACCCGTATTTAAACATTTAACTTGGTGTGCTCTGGCGGTTCTGGACAGTCGGACCCTTCAAACACACAAACCCGCGAGCACACGGGGAACACGCGATGCACTTGATGTGTTTAATGGGTCTGTAGTAAATTGCGGCTAAGTGCCTTCGACCAATTTTCTTTTCACAGCTGAGCCTTGACACACACACACACACACACACACACACACACACACACACACACACTCACACACACAGACAAACGGTGTGTTGCTGGACAGATGACAGGTAACCGTGATGACACAACGGCTCAGAGGAAAATTACCCTTAATTTGAAAAAAGGTGACGATCAGTGTGTAAATAAAGTAATTTGTGTTTTTCTCCTCCAAGCCAGAAACATATTTGTCGGTAAAATGCCTCATTATGTTCGTCCACGTGGTTTTATCGTCACCGTCGTGTTCGTACGTTTCTGTTGTTCACGTGTAAGTCGTACACAGTGTGAGTCTGACATTTTATTTAACGTTATACTTCTGTTACGCATGACGCCAAACTGGAATCTTCATAAAGCCCATAAACCAAGTTAACGAGCAAATTTCAAACAATTGATGCGTGAAACCGGCCGTGAAAATTAAAACCGGAGCAGCAACGCACTGAACATCTGATTTGCACACATGCACATCTCCACTGACTTTACAGCTTCATTAATGCCACATTTCATGCAGCAAACACTGCACATGAAAGCGTGACCTGTAACTTCCTGCTTTGGCCTCTCGGTGCGTAGAGTCATGCTACGCTAACTTCTGGTCTTTCTGGTTCCTGTAAATACAAAACAAGGCAAAATAAAATTAAAGAATGTAGACATCTAAAGAAAGAAAATTGCTGCATGAATGTTGTAATTTAGTATTTCACACCTTTGGTCTAATAGTAGCCCATCCCATTACATCCACAGTACGTTTGTAGATGTCGTCTATGAGGATAAATCTGCCTCCTTTCTGATTTCAATCATCAATTCCAATTTTCATCCTCCAATTTCTTCTTTTTCCATGTCAGCATCTCTTGTTTGACATTGCCTTTTTATTCCAATAAAGGTTCCACTTTGTTCAGAGATCAGCAACATCAGAGTTAATGATTAATGTCAATTAAGCACAACTTCAGTGCCTGAACTATTCCCGCAGTGCATTTGTGCAAACACTCACTCAGATTAATGCAAACGGGGATTACATAATGACACGGGGGGCGAGGTCTGGATCAAATCACTTGTTTGTTACTGAGGGGGGGAGCAAGGGAGTTTTTTTACTTCCTGTTAAAAAGGGGGGAAAAAAATCAATTACTCCATTAGCAATTTGCCCAATTAGCTAAGTGCTATGTTGACAGATGGGGTGGCTTTAATGTATTTTTAAGTCATTCAGTGGCTCAGTTTCAACACGCATGTACGTGTTGATGTTGGTGTGTCAGGTGTGGAAGATGGCCAGAGGGCTGATTAAAGGACTGCTTTTAACTTAAAACAGTTTTTCTCTTCCTGTACAGGAAACATCCAGATGTTATGTAATCGTGTGTTAACACGTGTAGGTCTGGACCAGGGGTGGGAAACCCGCGGCTCTGGAGCCGAATGCAGGTCTTTTGCACCTCTGCTGCGGCTCCTTGTGGCTTTGGAAAATAAATAGTGAATGTTTAATTTGAATTTATTTTATTTTAGTTTGTTTGTGGGCTGCAGGTGGCTCAGTGGTTAGCACCGTAGCCTCACAGCTAGAAGGTCGCCGGTTCACGTCCCGGTGAGGACACCCGGGATCTTCCTGCGTGGAGTCTCCATGTTCTCCCCGTGCAGCGTGGGTTCTCTCCGGGTTCTCCGGCTTCCTCCCACAGTCCAGAAACATGCTGAGGTTAATTGGTGATTGTAAATTGTCCGTAGGTGTGAATGTGAGTGTGCTTGGTTGTCTGTCTCTAAGTGTAGCCCTGTGATAGACTGGTTACCTGTCCAGGTGAACCTGCCTTCACCCTGAGTCAGCTGGGATAGGCTCCGCCCCCCACGACCCTGGTGAGGATTAAGGTGTAGAGATGATGGATGGATGTTTTTGTTGCTGAAAATATGCGTCACAACCGCCGGTGCGCTCAGTGTCGCCAACTTGGCAACTTTCCAAATCCTCTTGGTGACTTTTTGTTGTCAGAAGAGACTAGCGACCAATCTAGTGACTCTTTCTGGTGTTTTGGAGACTCTGACGTGAAAACACGTATCGTTGTGCCGTTCCTGTCCTCAGCGAGCGCCGGTGCTGCCGTGAGCTCAAAGCGCTCACAGGCGGTCAGCGGTCTGGTCAGCAGTCCAGCTGCAGGCAGCAGGACGACCAGACGGCGTCTTTACTTTGCTGCAGGTTGATGATTTAGGCTTTTTATTTCATATATATGAGGAGGACTCAAATAGACTTTGAGTATTTTATCTGAAAATAACCTTCAGCTGTTTTTTTGTTAAGTTCAAAATGTTTTTGTTGCATTCAGAAATAAACTTTAGTTTCCTCTGGAGCAGTTCATTGATTTCATAAATGCAGCTCACTATAGTTTATTATACATAGAATAAAGGTAACAAAGGATGTATGCAGTGTTATCTTCATTTTAGATGTCAGAAGAGTTTTGTGGTGTTTTCTTTTCCATCCAGATGGCTGTTTGACTGTTTAAGGTTGTTGGTCTAGACAGACTAGATTGCATGATGTATTCTCACCAGATAAAGTCCTGATTCTGCAGGAGAATACAGTATTTTTCTCTTATGACACAGTTTCAGTTCATAACGTAGAGAAGAAGCAGAAGATTTCTTTGTGTCCAATGCTTCAGTATTTACCAGACGGTGGTGAAAAGGTCACACGGAGAGCAACGGGAGGCTCAGCGTCGTACATGTTCCGAGCAATTTCCCCCAAATGAGAAACTTGACAATTCAGGGAATGAACAGGGCGGTAGATGGGCTTAGATATGTTCCCCCGTACGTACGAGCGCGTTAACGCCTTCTGTGCATTTACTTGAAACACAACCACAGATTAGATTGCGGTGCTTCCATTCTGAGTGGACGAGAGAAAGTAGAAGAGTGATGGAGCGACGGAGGAGGAAGCAGAGACGGAAAGAGAACTGCTTACATACTCTTATTGTAAGTTGGAATTGAATTTGTACAGAAGAGCAAAAAGCTCCAGTTTTTTTCCACTGTGTCAACTCTTTTACAACAGCGTGTGTGTGTGTGTGTGTGTGATGGGTGGTCTCGCTCTAGTTGCTGCACTTGAAGACTTGAAGCTGCACACACACACACACACACACACACACACACTCACACACACACACACACCTTGCAGGGCAGACTCTCACACATGCATGGATAAGCTTCGCCGAGGAGGGAGGAGGTTTTCTAGACTTTATTTCTCTCCGTGACGTGCGCAGGGGATGCACGCCAACACACACACTCGTGCCTCTTTTCTTGCAAAACCTCACACCCCTATGCACAGGTGTGTGTGTGTCTGTGTGTGTGTGTGTGTGTGTGTGTGTGTGTGTGTGTGTGTGTGTGTGTGTGTGCGGAGGACCTACATGAACTCACACAAAAATGCATTCATTCATACATACAAAATGCTCGACACACAAGAATCCGGCGGGCGCACACACACCTCCTCTGAGCTTATCTCGCTGCAGTGTGGAGCAGCTTTTGAAGGCAGTGGGGAGCCGGTTGTTGACGAGCCACTTAATAATTCCCTTGGACAGGCATGAAATTCTTTCCTTTTCTTTCTCTGTCTCTTCTTCTGTCTCCTTTACTCTCCCTCTAATATTCCTCTCCCTGCTGTGTTTTTATCAGCTTTTTTTTTTCTAATTTTGTTCTGCTTTGTCTCCTTTTTTTTTTCTTCCTCTCTTCCCTGCGTCAGCGTCTCATCACTTTCTCTCTGTTTGTTTCTGCCCCTTTGCGATTCGTCTCCCTCCACAGCTACTGTTAAGGTTAATAAGGCGCTCGCAGTGGCCGGCGATGCAGTTTTCCTGAATCCACGTTTTAATTTCAGCCGGCGTTGGACGTTCAAATGAGGCAGCTGTCACAGGTTAATGTCTGGCTGTCGCCATTAGCCAGCCAGCGTGTGCAATAGTGTACGTCCATACTGCAATTTGCATAATTACCGAGTAAAGTCACGTTTCAGTTGGAGCTCGCTCTTCTTGTCTTTGCACACTTTGTAAAACTCCGTCCCTCCTTCTCTCGCTTTATTTCTTCGGGGAGCCAGTTAAATTCAATTAACTTTTTTTTTAGTATTATTTAAAGAACACGCTGAAATAGAGAACAGCAAAGAAATCTTCTCTCGAGAGGCATTTTTGAGTTTAATTAGCGTATTGCTTACTTACAGCTTCCAGGAAATAGCCACAGCCGAGCACAGCGCTGACAACAGGCCTTCTCTCGTCCGCTCAGCTTCTCTACAGGACGAGCATCCAACATGGAAGCAGCTCAGTGCTAACGCTTCACAGGCCTGAATACAGGAAGCGTCACGATTCAACGCACACGAACCGAGCATCGATAGCAGCAGCAGCTCCTGACTTTGGAGTGTGTGCAGAGAAATGCTGTGGTTTCTTGCCCTTTTGCGTCATCTGTCATTACCGGCTTGTGTAAACATGAACTTAACATTTGGAAAGAACAGTGAAGCTGCTTCACTTCGACTCGATACTGGCACGTTCTACCTAGAGCGGGATCTCCCAAACTTTACCACCCCTGAGCCCTGAAACAACGGCACCAGAACGGACACTAAGCCGATTCTAACCGGTGGGACCTGCATGGAAAGGGTCAGGGACTTCTGCTTCCTGGGAGTCCACATTGAGGAGACACTGACCTGGAATAAGAACATCACACAGCTGGTAAAGACGGCACAAAAAAGACTTTCTAGGAATCCTCAGGAAGAACAACTTCAGCCAGAGACTGCTGGTATCTTCTTACGGCTCCACCATAGAGAGCATCCTCACCTTCTGCCTCTGGACGTGGTTCACCAGCTGCACAGCGGCAAACAGTAAAGACCTCCAGAGGGTCACCACACAGCTGAGAAGGTCACTGGGTGCCCTCTGCCCACACTGGAGGACCTTCATGGCTCTTACAGGAGAGCCGACACCATCCTGAAGGACTCCTACCACCCGGGCCACTTCCTGTTGGAGCTTCCTGCTGTCGGGGAGACGGTACAGGACCATCAGAACCAGGACTGATGGACTGAAACACAGCTCCTGTCCAACTGCTGTCAGAGCCATGAACACCTCCTTGTTGTAATAAGTGCAATATATTGTAGATATGCAGCTGCTGCTGCCTCTGGGCAACATGCACCGCGTTCATGCTTATTATTTAGCTTCATCTTTATATATGGAGTGTATATATACATATATATATATATATATATCTTTTATATTGTATATAGTTGTTTACAAAGGTTTTATATTTTTTTGCACTGAAAGGCTGCTCCTAACTTTTCGTTGTATTCGTTGCAATGACAATAAAGCGAACCTGAATCTGCTGGAGAGGCGGTTGAAGCAAACAGACTCATGAACGTGCACCGATCGGCCCGTCCAGAAACCACAGTGTTATTTCATTTTATAGTCATTTAGAAGCAGAATCCTGCCGTCAGCGTAGTCTTCATGTGGTTCTGAATGTCCTCCTGTGTCCTGTGTGGTTGCTGTTGTCTGCAAACTTTTTGTGAAGTTGTTCTTTCATCATAACTCAGTTATTGAGGTGGATCTGAATGAAGCGAGTCCATCCTGGTCTGGTTGTTCTCTTTGGTTTCATTCTGGGCTTTTCTGTGTGGTTTTATGTTAAATTAAAGTACTGTTTTTATATTTTTCTAACCATTACGTCTAGAATATGGCATTTCTAACAATTGAATATGTAATTGGATTTCTAGAAAACATCTCCACTGAGAGTCTGGCGACCCCCTGGGGATCTCCTCGCCCCCTCTTTGAACACCGCCGCTCCAGAAGATGCACTCCCAGTAATTAAACCCGTAGCTAACCAGATCAAACGCCGCTTTAACCCGTGTCACCGCGTGGCTTTGTAGTGCTTAATACGCTAAGTGATCCTGCCAGGTCGTTATCACGGGATTATCGTCCTGCCTTCATTCAATAATTCCACCAGAACCGGCACCTGGAAATGCTGAAAAGTCAAAAAACCTGCATCACATGACACCTCTGTGCTTCGTAGAGGAAAAAAAACACCTCCTCCTTGGTCCCAGTTAAAGCTCGCTTCATTTTTATTTATTCATTAATAAGAATTGAGTTTCCCGCCTTGCTTTGTTGTTGTAAACACGATGCTATCTGTGGCCACCGCCCCGGGACGCTCGTACCGGCTACATGCTAACAGACGCCAAGACAAACACATGCACGTTATCTCCTCGCGCTCCTTCTCTTCTCCCGCTTTGATTTTTTATCCCCACATCTGCTCCTCTCACCTCAAGGCGCGAGAAGAACCCTTTTCATTAATTTGTGTTTTCCTTTCTTCCTGGCGCCCTTCATCTGCCTCTCCTGCTCCCTCGCTTTTATCTCCTCCATGCTCTTAATCCTGTTTGTCCTCTGCTCCTCCTCCTCCTCCTCACCTGGTCCTCACCTTCAATATCTGGGTTTTTTATTATTTCAGCCCAGATTGAGCAGGAAGAGGGGAGGGAAAAACTACGAATCACAGATTAAGAAAGCGTGTTTGTGCATGTTTGAGACGGAGATCTCGTTATGTAGAGGCCACGCGGTGGTCCACGGTGGTCCACGGTGGTCCACGGTGGAGAAGGATCAGCGTTAGGCCTCATGTCACCGGTCAGATGTGATTGAACTCTTGAGTGTGTGTGCATCACAGGTTTGTTAGGTGTGTATCTGTGCACTTATACATCATCATGTGTGTTTAGACTTCCTGCTGTGTATGTTCCTGTACATGCAGATCATGTATGAAAGCATGTTCTGCATTGTTACATACATGTGACGCCATGTCTGTGATTTTTCACGCCTGCCCTACATGTTCTTGTGTGCGTCACTGCTTTTATCTTCTGTGTGAATGCAGACGTGTTAGCATGTCCTTTACATCACACACACACACACACACACACACACACACACACACACACACGTACTTGTCATGGTAGCACAGTTTACCTGGAGGCTCGGTGGTATCAGGCTCATCTCTGGTCCACCTGCTGGAGCATCTGTGAGGAAGACGTGTAGCTCCACTACGTTTATAGGGCACGTATTGAAGTCTTTGGTTAAGAACGATGGATGTCTCAGTGGTTAGCACCGTCGCCTCACAGCTAGAAGGTCGCCGGTTGGCGTCCCGGTGAGGACACCCGGGATCTTCCTGCGTGGAGTCTCCATGTTCTCCCCGTGCAGCGTGGGTTCTCTCCGGGTTCTCCGGCTTCCTCCCACAGTCCAGAAACATGCTGAGGTTAATTGGTGATTGTAAATTGTCCGTAGGTGTGAATGTGAGTGTGCTTGGTTGTCTGTCTCTAAGTGTAGCCCTGTGATAGACTGGTTACCTGTCCAGGTGAACTTGCCTTCACCCTGAGTCAGCTGGGATAGACTCCGCCCCCCATGACCCTGGTGAGGATTAAGTGTAGAGATGATGGATGGATGTTTTGCAAAAACCTGTGACTTAGGTCAGGTGTCAGGGCAAGAGGAAGGACACAGGTGGAAGAGGGGTTGTGGCAAAAAGCTCCAACAGGAAGTGTCCCGGGTGGTAGGAGTCCTTCAGGATGGTGTCGGCTCTCCTGTAAGAGCCATGAAGGTCCTCCAGTGTGGGCAGAGGGCCTCCAGTGACCTTCTCAGCCATTCTGGTGACCCTCTTGTAAAAACCAAAGGAGCATGAGGAGCATGAGGAAAGCAAACAGGAGGTGAACCAACATGAAAATCTGAAACTAGACACAAACGAGGAGAACCAGGCAGCTAGCGGGCCCAGCTGGAGACAAGACAGGAGGACAGGGTTGTATAATTACATGGAACCGATTAAATAGACACAGTGACACAGAGACGCAGTGAAGCTGATTAGGCCAATCAGAAGAGGAGGAAAACGCAGACAAAGGAAGGAAGTAGAAGTGCAAGAGAGGACAGGGATCATTACACAAGAAGGTAGGAAGTAACTGAGCAGAACTCAGAGACACGACACAGAGTCCACGTTAGCCGGAGAGGGACGGCGGCGTCATTAGTCAGACACAGGACCCATATAATCATTTTTTCATTTCACTCTCTGTATCGTTGGGTTTAGGTGCTTTTAAGGTACAGATCTGGGTTCAAATATAAATCATTCCCAACATGTATGAAGCGTCTCCTTCATTTTCTGGTCATGACAAGTCCCGTCTCTTCTCATATACGATCTGTTGACTGACCAGGACTGATGGTTGGAAAGCGGGTCAATCAGAATAAAGAGAAAAATCCCTGAAAAATCAAAACCGGTTGTGTGTGAGCATAACTTTGAGGCGACAGGTCTCCCGGCACAAATATACACACTGCTGCATCCGTACCAACAACCTGCTGCCGTATATAACAGCGTCTGACTCGCGGGGAACATTTAAACCAACTTAAACCGCGCCGATGCCAACCGGGCCGGACACGCACGGTGAAATACGTCCGTACAGCGGCGCGCATTCATCCTCTGTTTCTTCTTCATCTTCTCTGCTGGCATCCTGTGTGCTCAGCTTAATGCGGCTGTCGAGTCAAAAAAGGCCACACACACACACAAACACACACACACACACACACTTCCCATCCAGAAGCAGTGAGTCCAGCAAAACACCCTATAATCAGGCTTGTGTGTGTGTGTGTGTGTGTGTGTGTGTGTGTGTGTGTGTGTGTGTGTGTGTGTGTGTGTGTGTGTGTGTGTGTGTGTGTTGGCGGTGATAAATGCCCCCTTTGGAAACTCAATGCCAAATAATCAAGATTGACGCTGGCACACGGCGTTCCGAGGTGTGTGCCGCTTTGTTTGTGCTATTTTTGTGAGAAGGATCTAATCAAATGTAATTATGCTGATTACAATAATCGCAAGCTTTATAATCACCTTCTCTCTCTTTTATTTTTTCTTCTTCTCTCTTCCTTTAAAACTCTGCCCTGGTCTCTGTTCGTTGTTTATCTCTCCTCCTGCATCTTTTCATCTACTTTGGGCACAGATATGCAAAAACTTTACATGTCGGCAGATGAGGGCTCATTTCTGCACGTTGTCTTTATTAATTGTAAATAGAAACGCTGCAGGAGTTCAAAATTGCTCCAGAAAACACATCCGACAACAAAATAAGTTCACAGCAATTAGTATTTAAGTGATATGCAACTTGTAAAGTGTTTAAAGCGACATGACACGGACATCTTTTATTCCTGCATAAAGCCCTGAGCTGCTGTTTGAGGCTGTGCAAACTTTAAATAGTTGTTTCTGTTCAACAACTTGGTTTAAAGGAGGTTGTTTTTTATGATAATAGTAAAAATAATGTTAAGTTTATTGATACGCTACCTTTAAAAACACAAGTTTGCCGTCATTTTTTGGTCGTTATTGGGTTTGTTGATGATGGAAATGTGGTTTAAAAATGTTCCTTAAAAATGTTATAAATAAAAAGTTTTTTTTTTTAAACATGATTTTGGAAAGTTCTCAGCCAGACGAAGCAAAAGCAGAACAACCAGAAGGCAATAATAACATTAAACTAGATGGTGAGGTCAAATAAAGTGAAGATGAAGTTAAAACACAAAGTTTTCTGTCAATTTAAAATAAAATACAAATATAAACTGAAAAAAGAAAAAAAAGATGACATTACATTAAATTAAGTCTAAAAAGCGATTTAAAGAAAAAGTCATTAGTTCTGCGAGCCTCGTCTCAAAGGCACCTTCAGCAGATTTCAGGCTCGGTTCTGGAGCAGCCGGGTCGACCTCCCACCAGGGCCGGCCAGGTGTTGGTCTCTGCTCCTAGCTCGGGGCCAGACGGGCTTTAAATGTGACCGGAAACATCTTAAAATCGGTTCTCAGATGAGCGGGGAAGCCGGGATCGGGACGGCGTGACGTCATCTGATGACTTTGCTCTCAGAGTTTTGGAGCCCAGAGGAAAGAAATGCATGTGTGGCTGTTGTTGTTTTCCAGGTGGGATTGTGGGATGATTGGTTTAAACGATGGGTTTTAACATGAGCTCTCTTCCTTCCCCTCTGCAGGACACGGAGGTGGTGAACACGGCCATTCTCACCGGCAGACGGGTCGCCGTGCCCATCAAGCTGGTTACCGTGGAAACCGACGGGCAGGTGAGGGAGGTGGACGACTCGGTCACCTGCAGCTCGACGGACGTGGACGTGGTCAAGGTACGGACGCACACACAGATGTAGGCGGGAGGGAATATTAAACAAGTGCAAAATGGGCTCCGGCGCTTAACATCTCAAGTCGAGGTCTGGCTGTTACGTTAAATAAGAAACGGCTTCACGGGAACTCGAGAAACAGAGACTGCACGAGGAGGAAGTCACAATGACGGGAGGTAAACTGGAGATAATTTACACAGCGAGAAGTCCATCTTGAATCATCACCGTAATCTAAAATCTGAGAGGATCGTCCTCTGATTCACTTTGAGCAGAAGAACACAAATGGACACTTATCACAGCATGCAGGCCTTTTCTTTTTGTTCTTTTAAACCTTTTCTGTTTTATTAGACGCTGAATGAAAATTGATCAGAGCTGGAGAGACTTTAGGAGCTTTTACAAATCTGTCCACACATGAGCAGCATATTTCTGGTTAACAGGTGATTCGTAGATGAACTTCAAAGCTGACAGGTTGGAGACTTACACACATCTTCATAATCTAAGGTGAAGTGGTGGAGATTTCTGGAAAGACTTGATGTATTTATGACGAACACCCACATGGTGCTGATGCTCGGTGCACACATGTGGACTTCAGCATCAAGTCCTGCAGTGTGAACGTAGCCAATCTGTGGGATTGTTCAGTCAGATAATACGCCGTCATCCTGATTGGTGACATTAAATGTCATGTCGGAGTCACAATCCAAGGCTGTCGCTATGTTAAGGCTGTTTTTATGGGTTCTGTTGGTTTTTCCTACAAACCTGTCAGATAGCAGGTTTAGGATTGTTCAGGGTCGATTATGGAGTCACGACTGTATCTGTAAAAACTACTGAAAGCTGGTGATGTGCAGACTGTCCTGGTGCAGCGCAAGACATTAAAGTCTTTACATTGAACAGAAAGGTGCATGTGGTTCTGAAATATAAGCATCAGCATAATTACACCGAGCAGAGAATATGAATATTTTACTCTATATGCAGAATATACGCGTTTCGTTATCAGTGTTTATATTATTTATTCAACCTGTGTGCTGAGGCCACCGGCGGCGTGAAGGAGACTTAAAAAGCTGTTTTAACATCCATGTGATGAAAAGCTCTGGTGGAATTAGCATCGATGACACGGCGACATAACGACGGTAGTGAGAAGAAACTGCACCAATCACAGCTCAGGGTTTCATTTCAACGCGAGTCACATGACTCCACGTCGCTGCCGACTACAGCGCAAACAACCCACATACGAGTTAACACAACAGTCTGTAGTTTCCACAGACAGCAGGACACCGAGGCCCAGAACAAGAACAGAACATGTTGGACTGTCGGGCTCTTCAGTCAAAACACGAGCTCACTGCTGTGGTGCTGATGAGGTTCTTCAGCACAAACGATGAGCCAGAAGCCCGACTGCGACTCCACACTGATTGGTCGGCCGACTCTCTCTCTCACCGTTTCCTCAGTAATGTTCTTTTAGTGAAACCGGGTTAAAGGTTCTGTGTGCACACAAGTCCAATTTCTAAACTTTGTGTGTCATCAGAATTGAACTTTCCTGTAATCATTTCTTGCTTTTAGCTCAGTTCCTTCCACAAGAAGGCTGGAGGTCGGCTAAAGCAGCTGGACGGCGTCCAGCGTCTGACCCGGCGACTCTTCAGCAGAACGGCCGGTCGCTAGCTTTCACATTCACGGGCCCTGAGCCACTCAGGCTGACCACAGAACTACTGTACTAATTAATAAAGCAGGAATACCTTTAAAACCTTCAGAGAAACACGTCGGTACGAGGGAGTGAAGATTGATTCCTCCGGTGCGGCGCTCCCTGCGCCCTCGGGGGCTAAAATGAAACGCACTCTTGTTGTGACAGTTTCAATATGAAGCCAATTTCCTGGTACAAGCCGACAGGAGTGCTGCTGTTTAAGTACAATCAATAACAACACGGTGAAAGTGGAAGGAACTCATTCAGATAAATGCTATGCCGGTGCTCTGTGGAGGTGTGGGTCTCCGGGGCCAGCGCTCAAATTTCTGTCAAATTTGCTCAAATTCATATCACCTTCATCAAAAACGTTTCACAAGCAGCCGGCTTCACGTTCAACGCAGCTCAAAGAACAGACGTAATCAGCGGCTTAAATCACACCAGCATGTGTTGATTTACCCTGCAAGGAAACTCAGGCAAATTACTTCAACATCCTCTTTACATCATATGCAGTGAATCATCAGTAAAACGAAGCGATAACGTGCAGAATTAGTTAAAAAATAAAAACTACTGCTGAGCAGAAAATAAAACGTGTTTTCGACAACAGCATCCGTCAAATAAAGACAGAGGTTTCCTCGTCACATCTCCGCTGCTGATATTTTAATTATGGTGCACAGAAAGTGTCGGATATGGAGAGAAACTCCGACACATTAGCGCGCTGACGTTATGACAGGAGCTGGTGGCGGCGCAGCTCCTCTCAGCTGATGCTGTTTGTTTGTGGAGAAGTGAAGTCTGCTCGTCGTGATTGAGTGCTAGAGAGCTGTTGTTGTTTGTTGACATCTGATCTGACAGATATTCCCTCTCTCGCGTTTCCTCCTCACACACACACACACACACACACACGCCGTGTTTTAGCACAAACAGCTGTTTGACAGTGGCGCCCACAGGGTACGACTCCAGGTAGCTGTAGCTGTCAGTGAGGCACCATGACAGGTGTAAAGTACCGTCCAGAGAGCAGGTAGAGCACACGGAGGGCTGCTGTGCCCTGAGCCCAGGCTGGAAGGCAGCACTTACTCACAGGCCTCGTGCAGATTCTGCCCTTTGTGCCAGACTTGTCAGACCTCCAACAAGTGGAGCTCCTGAAAATACAACCAGATACAGCCCTGGTTTATAAAATGACATCGCTACTCAACTACAAACGTGTTTTCTCCCAGTATGACATCGTAGGAAACAAAGTCCACCTCAG
>NW_007578048.1:34609-37298 GCF_000690725.1 Stegastes partitus | reverse complement strand
AAAATGAGACGTCTTTGTTGACCATTTATGATTTATCCCTTCCCAAACTGGGAACCCAAATAATGTAGAAGAAATTACACCAAGACTTCAGAACATTCTCACTTTTACAGGTTTCAGGTTGATACAATAATAAAAATCATTAAGACAGCTGAGAAAATTAAGAAGAAAACCAAACAGTGGCTGCAGTTTCTTTGACAAATCCTCTATTAGTGCAAGGTTTTTGAGCAACTGCTCCACCTTTGGCAGCTATACCCTCTTGGGCGAAATTCTTTGTTTTAGTTGCAGTCTGAGGAGGACCAGATTTCCATTTGGTTTCACATCACATCCCATTAACGAACCTTTTGTTTAATTTCTCTTCGCCGTGTTCCCCTGCCCGCCTAATGAATGTATGGAAACGACCGGCCCGACCCGTCACCGGCTACGATGTACTGCTGCTGATCTCACGGCTCTGGTTGTTCGGTTCATCACATTCACAACAAGCAGCAGCAGCGGCGGCGATGCACCGGGTAGATAATAACTTCCCTCCTCTTCCTCCGGCCCGCCCTGCCTCTCGTGACATTCTCCGTGGATGTAAACCATCTTGTTAAGGTCCCTGGAGATGCTGTCATCTGTGATGTGTGTATGTACTGCCGCCGCTGTTGACACAGCACTATGCGGAGGTCGGCCGAGTCACGGCTCGTAGGGGACGGACAGGGGACGAGCACACGCCTCCACACAAATTAGTGGCATCGTCCTGACCTCACGCAAAGCAGGGAGGTGAAGGGAGGAAAGATGGGAGGAGAAGATGACAAATGGATCAATGAGGAGAGGAGAGGAGAGGAGGGTAAGAACCAGGAAGTAAAAAGGATAAAGGGGATATAAGAGGAGAAAGGGGGAGCTGGAGGATGGTTGGGAGAAAGAAAAATGGTTGCTGCTAAATTAAAAATCCAAACAACATCCAGATCCTTGAGAAGAAACAATTAGCGAAGTCTGGCTCTGTGTTTGATTCAGCCCAGCTGGTTTTATCCCAGATAGCATCGTGTTTACCAAAACCTATCGACCGGTGCTCGTTCTGCAAACCTTCTGTCTTACAGTGAACGACAGATTAACTACATCACACATGCATTGATTACAGTTTGTCCCTCATTTTGCTCAGACGATATGAAGCACAGCGCGACTGTCAATGACAAGGCCACATGTGAAATAAAAGCAGGATCAGGCGTCTCTCTTGTCTCTCACCTGTTTCCCTCTCCTCTAAACTCAGTGACAGCACCTCCTTAAAAGCCGTCCTTCCCTGTGCTTTGAACGTGACGTGCTCCGCCACCTCCGTCGGCAACAACACCTCCACGACCTTCAGAAACCCGGCATCCGATTGATTGATGTCGGCTTTCTCCAAACTGTGATGAAGCACTTTTTCTTTTAACGCCGCATTCACTCCCCGGGCTTTAACCGAACGCAGCTAAACTGTAAGGAGACAAAAAAAGAAAAAGGGAGAGAAGTTTGAGAGCAGCAACAGTTAGCGCGCTGATTGATTTTTCTCTTTGAAGTGTGCACAAAACCCGGCGAGGTAATTTGATCCAAACAGGAGCGAAAGGCGGAGGATGCAGATGGGGTTGAAACGCCACGAAATAACCTGTAATGTCCTGATGTAAGTACAAACACAGCAGCTTCCCAAGGACGGAGGACGGATGCATGCGTGCGTGTGTGTGTGTGTGTGTGTGTGTGTGTGTGTGTGTGTGTGTGTGTGTGTGATCACGTAGACGCGTGTCAAACTCTGCAGCTGGTTCATTAAACGGTGCACAGATCAATTCTTAATCTGCTTTGTATCTGTCCTAATACATGCAGCGACACACACACAACCTAAAGTCCCCTCAAACAAGCATGCAGCTACACACACACACACACACACACACACACACACACACACACACACACACGTTCACCCTCCGCCATCACTTCCGAGCCGTTGTGTCTTCCTCTTTGTCAAATTCAATTACGGACGACATCACTAAAGGAATCTCCACACGAACCAATTACCGTTCAAACCCCCCGTGTCTGAGATGAGCTGTGTGTGTGTGTGTGTGTGTGTGTGTGTGTGTGTGCACGTGAATAGTGTGAAACCAGTATGTTAGCAGAAGTGTCCAGCATAGAGGAGAAACAGGACAACATGACTTGTTTTTCCGTATGTACGGTCCAGGAGGGGCTGAAGTGATTCGATCCGATTCATCCGCTCACATCTTTAAAATGTTCCAACAGCAGGTCGCTGATTTCACATAAAGCAGCCTCCTCGTTCTGAATCTGTCAAACTACAGTGATGATGGGGGAAACACATCCCTGTAGTCACATTAGATTTTCATGCATTACCACTCCAGTAATCAGATTACTAACCAGTCAAGGGCCTCCTTGATCGTCTCAGACATGGAACTGAGCTTCCTTTTCTCCAAATGATGTCTGCGATGTGATCTTTGGGCTGGTTTTTGTTAACTTTACTGCCGTCTTTGTTGCAATGCATCATTAAGAAATCTAAAATAAAATCCTTCTCAGGGATTTGTGCTCATTTGTGGGCAAATGTAAGGTTTGAAGTTATATCAGTAAACGGCAAATTCCTGACAATGAATCTCCGGCGATGTTGCAGAGTGAAAGTAATATAACATGAAGTGTAAAGAATGACTTTCTACATTTATCTATACCAGAAAAAAAAAATAAAACA
>NW_007578048.1:25221-34072 GCF_000690725.1 Stegastes partitus | reverse complement strand
CTGCTTTTTGTTGAAGCTTCCAGGATCAGCAGCAAAACATGAAGTCACCATAAATACCATAAAAACAAAGCAACACAAACTGGAAGTAAAACAGCGATTAAATGAAATCAGCAGTGATGACAGACGGGAGCAGATTCTGGTTCCTCGACTGTTTAGAAATCAGATTTCATTTTTAAAAAAATAACTTCCTCAACAAACACAAAGGCAGGACTTTGCTGGATAAGTGAACAACCAGTTTTGTTTTCCCAGCATCTTGTTCTTTCTTTTTTCATTCTGCTTTTGCTCAGTTTGATGTTTTGGACGGCTCTAAATGAGGTTTGGTCGCCGTTGTGTTGGAGAAGAAACCAGCAGCCAGAGGCATTGAGAAAAGTTTAAAACGCTTCAGCCGAGGAGTGAAGCTGAATTTGTCCAAATTTAACCAAAAAATATTTAAAAAATACTCCTAAGCTTAATAAATGCATGCTGCAGACTGTAAAATTGGTTTTCTCCACATAATAATCTTTTGCTTCCACGAATAACATTTAGGTTTTGTGACTTTTGGCCAGAATTCACCTTGAAGTCGTTTATTTCTCACCGTTCTGAGGATGTTTTTATGTACGCAGGCTGTGAATGAATGGAGCTCGCTGCAGTTCCTCCTGCTTTGCCAAAGCTTTCTACAGAAACTAGTCTCCACAAGGGTCCATGTTTTTGGTTAAGATGCAGATCAGAAATTAGTAAAGTAAGTAAAGGTTGCAGTAATTGTGAGCGAGGGTAGGATTAGCCTCCTTAGAGACTTTACAGTTTCCTCACTAGTGGCAAAAATAAAAGTATTTCGGAGCGATTAGGACAGAGAGATGACTTGTACAAGCTGAAGTGTCCCTTTGATACGACACGATGCATAAAACACAGAGTTAAGCAAAAGAAAATCCTTAAAAAAAAACAACATATCGGGCCGTCATCTGTGCTGACGAGGCTCCTTCTCCCTCCCGTCTGAACGATATGCATTTAAAGTCATCATCAGCGTCCACGGCAGCTCGGGTTCCATATCACATTTTCGCTGAAGAATAAAAAGAAAGCAGATCCTGGTGACACCGAATCCCCCCGTCGCCTCCCTCTGGGCTTCAGCAGTGCCGCCGTGGCTGTAATTTCTTTGGCGTTTATTTCCTGCCACTTTGCACCGCCGTTCACGAGAAGAATCTCGGAGCGCCGTAAATCCTACCGGAGCTAAACGCAGCTGATCAGAACTCGTTTAATTTCACGTTGTTCCGACACGTTGCTCCTGTTTCTCCGTCTCTTAACATAACCGGAGCCACAGTCGACTATAAAGTTGATGTATGTTGTGCTTAATGTAAACTGGGCGACATGCAGAGCGTCTCCTCGTCTGCAGTCCGTCTATTACCAGCCCTATTGTGCGTTTTCACGGTGGGAGGTTGTGTACACGCATCACCAGGACTATTTCCTGTACATTTTATTGCTCTTGGCAAACAGACGAATCCTTCACTGGAAGCCGCGGACAAAAATTAATTAAAAAACTAACGGCATCAGGAGTATTTAAGCTTACTTGGTGTATATGCTGTAGGTTGGAGGTGCTCCATAAATAAGCATCCTGTTTTGGCGAGTGCATAAAGAATGTTTAAGAAGGCCATCTATTCAGCATCTTTTAATCTTACCGATGGATATGAATAAGAGATAAAGGGGCTGCCTGCTTTATTATTAGCTGGAAGTCAGCTGCGTTTCCAGCAACACCGGGGTCACCAAAACAATATCCAGCCGCGACACTGTGACATAATTTTGCTGCAAGAGTCCATTTATTGGTGTATTTAATCGCTGTTTTAGTCATCAGCTGCCTTTATTAACCCGTCGGCGCTAAATAGCTGAAAATACCCGACGGCCGCGATGCCGGGGGAGAATATATTATAAACCAGAGATCACTTTGACGACAGGAGTAATGAGGACTGTGATTAAGACGAAAAGTGACCAAAAGAGGAGGAGGTACAAGCAGGGGCGGTTCTGTCCAGGTGCCCCGGGTCACCTGAGAGCCCAGAAAGGAAATGAAAGGTAAAGTGGATTAAAGGCAGAGGTCACACACACACACACACACACACACACATGATCGTCTAAACTCACACGTTTTCCATTTAGCAGTAACAGGCTTAGGAAATAGCCGGCGATTTGAAGTGCACAGCATCAGGCCGGACCATTAGCGACAGCCGGAGACACTCGTCTGTGGGAGCTGCGACCTTGAGGGGAGCCGGAGCCATGTTTCTGAACCTCCGGTGATTCAGTTCTCAGAGATTTTAGTTGTTAAATCAGCAGAGCTACGAATGTTCCCCCAGCGCCGGCCTATAAAACGTTCAACAGATTGCCTGGTGACGGAAAGAAAAAAAAAAACTTCCCCGGAGTGAGAAACTGCTTCCCTCCAGGGTTTATAAAGAGTGAAACGCTCCAGAGTCACTCCAGTCAGAGTGCAGGAATCCGATTGATTTTATATTAAAAACGCAGCACATTCATTTAGTCTCACTCGGTGGTACATGTAGAGAAGTTGTTAAATGAGAAACCTTACCGTTTATCTGCACATTACTTTAACTTGGACAGAAAGAAAAAAGGCTGTTAATCCAGTTACCAGGAGACTTTTGAGCAAATATGTTCAGTACAGTCACGTAGAACCGTTATTGTTCTGCAGGACTTTTCTTTCTGCTCCCAGGAGAAACCAGGTGTTTGGTATCTTCTCACAGCTCCGTCCTGACGTTGTGCACTTTGCAGTTCTTAGTTGGCAACTGTTTAATAAGCTTTAAAAAAAAAAAGGTATTTGATGATTATCCAGCTTTAGTGGGAATAAAGGAACCATCAGTCGGTCCAAAGAGGAACAGCTGTTGACCATCACCTGACTAACAAGACCAGAGAAAACAGTACATTCACAGTGTGTAGCTAAAGATGCTGCACTCACAACACAAATACACACAACATAATGCCACCGATATCTGTGCTTTATTAAGTCTTTTGAAGACTAATAATAACTTTAATTTCAAGTTGTGATGGACAACTTTTCATAGTTTGAACATTAATTCATCCACATCAGAGTGCAGAGACGAAGAAAACAATAAGAGAAGAAGTTCATCCATTTGTTCCATCTCCAGTCCAGACATGGAAGCAGAGGTTCCACATTTACACCAGTTGTTCCACCATCTACCGTCTCATCAAAGCTACCAATAACTACTTTGTGTTTTGAAGCCTGCATTTTTCGTATCCTGGGCTGCAGGTGGATCAGTGGTTAGCACAGCTCACAGCTAGAAGGTCACCGGTTCATGTCCCGGTGAGGACATCCGGGATCTTCCTGCGTGGAGTCTCCATGTTCTCCCCGTGCAGCGTGGGTTCTCTCCGGGTTCTCCGGCTTCCTCCCACAGTCCAGAAACATGCTGAGGTTAATTGGTGATTGTAAATTGTCCATAGGTGTGAATGTGAGTGTGCTTGGTTGTCTGTCTCTAAGTGTAGCCCTGTGATAGACTGGTTACCTGTCCAGGTGAACCTGCCTTCACCCTGAGTCAGCTGGGATAGGCTCCGCCCCCCATGACCCTGGTGAGGGTTAAGGTGTAGAGATGATGGATGGATTTCATATCCTGCGGTAGACAAAATTACAGAGAAAGAAAGTCTTAAAGTGAACTGAACTAAATGCAGATGGTCTTAGTAAAAAAAAAAAAAAAGTTTCCACTTTAACTTTAAATCGTACTTTAAAAAAGCAAGTGTTTCATAATAAAACTAAAGAGTTAAACATGAATAAGATTAAAAGCCACAACGATTAAGTTTGTTTTAAAAAGTTAAAATACGGGAGAGTTTCAAAAAGACCCACAAAAAAATGTGATTTATTCTGATATAAAAGAGCACTTCAGCACATTACAAGCACCTTGTTATTAATTCATTAATTTATTGAATATCAGGGCCATGAAAATGCTCAACAAACATACCAATCAAATTACTCCATTAGCAGTATTACGTACTCTAATATGCACTAATGCTCAAACTGTAATTTGCTTTATTCATTATAAAACTCCTAAAGACCTGCTCAGAGGAAAATCCCATAATGAACAATTAGTAAAATAAGCAGTTTGTGCCGTGGCCGAGCGCTTCAGGCTGGAGGCTGCAGAGTTTCATGTGACTTCAGGAAGCCCTCGTCTCCTCTCTGCTGTAATATTATTAACCCTCAGAATGGGGTTCTACTTAGAACATGAACGGCTGAATTACAGTGTCTGAGCACAGGTGAGCTGGTGTGCTGAGCTGCAGCGAGTGGCGTGTAGAGACTTTATAGATCTGCACAACAGCGTAGAGTTACTGCTCAACCATCTGAAGGCAGGAGGGGATTATATTCATTTAAATACCTTCTAAATATGTAACAGATCCTCCTTTTCCACCAAACCGGTTCCAGTGCTGGTTCCGTGCTGGAGCCTGACTCAGCACCAGTTCTTTATGTTTCCACCGCCTAAGCACCGGCTCCAGGTTCTCAGAACTGGTGCTTAGCCAGAACCAACTCTTTGCTGGGCCAGAGCTCAGCACCGTCAGGGTCTGGGGGCGGGGCTGGGGGCGGGGCTATCGTGACCACCTGGACCGATGGATGGATGCGACACACAAGAGGTGATTTGTGTCGTTTTTCTCCAGGACCTCTCTGGTCCGATCTCAGATGTACTGAATGAGTTCCGGGACACACGGAAGTTCTGCACAAACTGTTGAAACCCGGTCCAACAGTATTTACGCTTAGACATGAGGTCTTCTCATGAAGAACGGAGCTACACGCTGTTTGTTCTGCTCATAGAAAAGACCGCATGAGAAAAAATCTCTGGGTTTCATCACGGACAGATCTGACACCAGAACCTCCTGGTTCACTCTTTTTGGTCTCACCGGTCTGAGCACCGCGGCCTCCAGCAGCAGCTAGCGCAGCCTGCTATGTGGGGCGTTCAGGGAACATGGTAAACTGTAGCGTCTATGGATAAGAACGTGTTCAGCAGGTCAGATGTTTTACCTGTGACCAGGTGGGAGGTGAGACCAGATGAGAAAGTTGGTCTCACCGGTACCAAAGTCCGTCTGGAGTCCTGTGTGGACTCTGTGTGGCTCCAGCGTTGTTCAGTAAACGGCTCCGTATGCAGTGACGTATGGTTCTGACTGGGCTCCTGGCTGATGGAAAAGCAACCGGTTCTTAGATTGGAACCAACTAAACACTGGAACCAGCACCAGCACGGAACCAGCACCTGGTTCTTGTTGGTGGAAAAGGGGGAACAGAGGAGCGTTCAGAGGTTTGACCAACGACAGAAGAGGAACTTCTCTATGAGCTCTATCCTGTTTGAAGCTACTGAGAGCAGCAGGTTTGCTCAGGTTAGTGAACGCAGCTCCGTCCTGATAGAGCTGCCGACTGTTACTGGTTAAGCTTATTAATTATACTTTATTATTCGCTTAATTCATGTGAACACAGCAGAAGTTCGTTTCTTGGAGAGGAGCTTTAAAATGATGAATATTTAAATATGCATTAATAGCTAGATGTGGATTAAAAGATGCTTTAAGTTCATTTTCAGTCGATCGTTTGTACAAAAAAATGCACTTAAGTACATTTTTATGCAACTTATTGGTTCGTTTCAGCAGATTTTTTTAACCTAAGGCTATGAGGACACGTTAGTTTTACTAAACATGACAAACACGAATAAATAAACCGTCACTGGTGCCATAATCGGTAGAATTTCACGTGAGGAATCTAAAAAGCGTGTTTGGTTTGTGCTGACCTGCAGAGAGATGGACTGAGGCGTTCAGGTGGAGGAGGAGGAATCAGCCGATGTGTGCAGAGCGTGCAGCGGAGCGTGAATTATGACCGAGGTGTTTCGCCGCTGCCCGTGTCACGCTCGTCCTCTCACCTCCATAAAATATACCGGCCTCAATCAATAACTAATTAGCTGCTAATTACCATGCTAAAATACACGGCGGCAGTCACATCAGCACATAAACATCCCCCCTATTGATGACTTAAGTAGGAGGTTGCCATGTGTTACGCCCCCAAACGCCGCCTCCCGGATATAACTCAGGGGGAAGTCGTTTGATGAAGGTCAGAAGGTTAAAGCGAGGCCGCCGATAAACAAACGACAAAAAAGAACAACTTAACTAAAACCTCGCATCGATCTTTAACTATTCCCTGAAGTTCGCCCCGGCGCTACCCGGCGCTCTCTTTGGCCTCTCGCCTCCCGCCCGCCTCTCCTTCCCCTCGCCCTCACCCTGACATTCTGGCAGCCGGCGCCATGCCTCCATTTTGCATTCCCTCAGGAAGCCATGTTGTTTCCTGGCCGTGCATTAGCGCCCCGTAGCAGGAACACACGAGCGGCTCGTCACGCGTGTGCTCGACACGCCTTCGTAGTGACAAAGTGTCGGCGACGGTGGAAGAAAAAGGCCGACGACAGACTGGCTCTGGGCCGCGGTGCTGCTAGAAGCTTATAAACCAGAGCTGGAGGGATTAACGTCAGCAGGTAGCACAGCACAAATTAGTAAATGCAAGAACCAACAATATTAGATCAGTGCTAACGGAGAGTCTGCTCAGAAATTAAACTTTAACAAGTGGCCAAAATAGTTATTATTTTTTCAAATCTGTATTTTCAAGAGACTTTTCCACAAATTGGAATCAGATCTGTCAATTAGAACCGCTGACCCGACTCGACCCGGCTGACCTGACTTGACCCGGCTGCAGCCAGCAGCGCCGCAGTTTGACCGAACGCACCCGGGTCGACGCTCGCGGCGCTACGAGGAGAAAACAAATATGCAGAGAATTGATTGCGACATCAGCAGCGAGGTTAACGTTTAAAACCCTCCGTCCCAGCAGCCGAGCGGTGAACCCGTCTCCCTCCGGCGCCGCGTGTCGTCACTTTTGTTTGCGCTCATACATGCATTTACAGGCTCGCACATGAAGCGACAAAGGAGCCAAGTGTGAGTAAACTTGACAGGTGGGAGCGAGAGAGAGCGAGAGCGCGAGATGATGAAAAACGGTGAAAGAGCAAAAAAAAAAGAAAGTCATGGAACTTTGTGGAGGAGATACGCAGCTGGAGACACTCGGGGCAGAACGAGATCGACTGCTTAGGAGGAAAATACACCACAGTATGAAGCACTGAGACGATGTGGCTTCTTCAAGAATCAGGAGGTAGCTTCAGACTCCGGCCGGCGGCTCCGTCCTCAGCTTGAGGTTACAGGAAATGCACAGCAGCCCAGATGTCACTTTTCCTCGCAGCCTCGTCCTCCGGCGCCTCCTGGGGGATCCCGAGGCCGTCTCACGTGGATGTATAATCTCTCCGATGTGTTCCTGGTCTGCCCCGGGGTCTCCTTCCAATAGCTCCAGCGGTCCAGGAGGCGTCCTGATCAGACGTCGTCGCTCCGCAGACATCACAGTGAAAACAACAGAGGAGAGGAACAGGGAGAGCGAGGGGAGCTGTTTGAATCTGTGTTCTCGTTAACAGCCAGCGGTTGGTTTCCGTCGACGCTCGAGCTGTTGAGCTGCTTTCACGGAGGTCAGCCATCCGGCCCGTCCGGCCCGTCCGGCCCGTCCGGCATCACACCGATAATGTTTACGTCCACTTAAGCTTTGCTCGCCAGACGTTATGAAACCATGTCGTGTAAAACTGAGAGGGCGGACGCTGGCACGGTGCAGGCAGGTAATAACGAGCACGATTAGCACCGAGCAGAACCAGTCGGCGCCCGTGTTCGGCCACCGTGGTCTGTCCTGGGATGAGCTCAGTGGAGGCAGCTGGATTCCTTTTAGGATTACCACTAAATGGGTGCATTTTTGTCCTCATGTAATCAGATTACACTTCCAGGAGCTGTGCATTAATGCGTTCTCTTTGCGAAGTGGTTCGAAGGTTTTGAACTCGCTCCAGTCATCACATTAAATCACAACTCTTTCCTCTTTATACGTCTGTGGCTTGTTTTCAAAACTGGAATCATCACAGTCAACTAGAAGATGATTTCCAGACTGTATGCCACCGTTTAACCAACTTTTAGAACTTATTTGTGCAGAATGAGTTGTTGTCAGAGCGCCGCGGTTTAAACTGAACATCTGGCGTTCTGCGACTCCCTTCAGTGTAGGTTTTCTTTAACAATTAAACCGTATAAAGGAGGAGAGAGAAGCCTGGTTAAATACGACGACTAGCGCTAAACGGTTTAATCCCACCGTTGTGTGACCCGCTGTCCGGTTCTGGTTCTGCTCACAGCACATCAGATCATGTGTCACTGTGAGGATGTTTTATTATCATAAAACATTTCATTAAAGTAGAATTCTCATTGTCTTTGCAGAGGATTGTAATTGTGGGTTAGAAATAAGCGAAACTTGAGATGACGCTCTTCACACACACACACACACACACACACACACACACACACACACACGTACCTAGGCTACAATACAAACAGACGTATTGGGGCCAGTGTTGACTTATATCCCTATGCTAATAAGCATACTAATTCACACAGGGCCTGAGAACTTTCTACTTTCTGAAGCAGAGAGCACTGCTGCACCCCAAGACGACACACAGACACAAACACAGCGATAGAAAAGCCTCCTGCTAAAGCCCTGCAGACCTCTGTGACAGAGACAGGAGAGGGGGAAAGTTTTCAAAGTGAAAAGAGATTTTGTAGACTACTTTTCTTATTGTCTTCTCGGAGAAGGAAGGAAAAGAGGATAATAATAAAAAATGTGGCTGTGGTTTTATGAATTGTGATTATAATTATTGAGCAGTTTTAGCTAATAGTAAAAGAATTACACTGAATTAACACAAACTGTGACCTCGGCGTTGCTAAAAGGTCTGTAATTGAGGCCCAAAGCACCTTTTACATGAAAACTGAACCATTTATTGAGTTAATC
>NW_007578048.1:18065-24786 GCF_000690725.1 Stegastes partitus | reverse complement strand
ACATGTGTTTGTTGGATCTGTTGGTGTTGCGGTGGCAGATCGGGGCGGATGGACGGGTCAGCCAAACATCAAACTTTAAAACTTTATTCTTTAATGCTGGTTTCTTGTAAACACGACCTCCAAACCTCCAGAACCAAACATCCTTCATGCTTTGGGTGTTTTTGTTTTTGTTGTTTCGCCCGTTGCCTGTTTCAACCCTTAACTTTTTTTTTTTCTTTCTAACTTCTCTCCACTCCTTCATCTCCAGCTCCGTATATTTCTGGCCGGCGTTTCTCTCTTTCGGGCTCTCGCTCTATCTCTTGATTACACGGTTTTATTGTGGAGAAAAGCAGAGTGCAAATGGCCATTAGAGAACATTTCACTCCCCACTTCTACAAATTCAAAATGACAGGCCTGGAGATAAGATGCTAACTTGTGTGTGTGTGTGTGTGTGTGTATTATCCGAGCCACAGCAGAATAATATACGAGGCTACAGGCTGCTAATGGGTGAACTCATCTGAGTGTGTGCGCTGCCACATGAAACCATGTGAGGAGGCGATTGGCCCGGTGAGGGTTTCCTTAAGTGACGGACAGGTGGGACGTCTAATCCCATCAGAGAGTCGGTTAGCGCGTCCCTCAGGGCCCGCCTCTGTCTGCCGAGTGGGCCCTGATTGGATGATGCGATTCTTAAAGTCAGATGGATTGGATCGCCGCAGGCTGAGAACAATTGAAACGGGCAGAGAGGGAAGGGGAGAGAGTGTGAAACGCCAGAGAGAGGAGAGGAAGAAAAAAAGGTTGTGCGATGAAACCTGAGAGCGAGAGAGATGGATGGATGACGTGGCGGCGGGGGGAGAATATACATCCGAGGAAGACTAATAAGAAAACCTGACACAGTAAGAGATAGACAGAAGACAGAGAGCGCGGTGACTGTAAATTCAGACGGATCGCTTAGCTTGAAGGGAAATGAATATGGATTTAAATAAATGACTCAGCCCGGGGAGATCCACGGTAAATGGGGGTGAGTGGGCGGTTGGGTTTTGGGACTCCTGAGCCGGTTTTGAGGAAGTCGAGGGGAAGAGGGGAGAGTAATAAGCTAAAAACTCATTCCATAGTCTGAGCATTACTTTGTGGAGCATCACAAACCAACAGAGTTTGGAGGTTTTTTCTTTGTTGGTGTGTTTTTTGTTCTCTTCTAGGGTCCTGAACACAGTGTGGAGAAGCAAACTTTGGAGAGTGAAAGCTTTTAATAACCCTTCTGCAACCTATTAACAACCTGTGTGCTCTGTATGTTTGTCATTGCACTTCCTGTCTCAGTATTAAACCAGTTTGTCAGAGATGCAGCCCATCTTTTGGTTTCTTGAAGGTTTTGCAGGATGGTTGGCGTGTGTTGGATGCTACCATCAGCTTCCTTGGTGGTTTAGGAGACACGCTGCTGCTGCTGATGGCAGCTCAGTATCAGTATTAGCTGCTGGTGTTCTCTGATTGTCGTCGACTAGCATGAACTTAGCAAAAAGGGCCTCGCTGGAAGGAGAGAAAGGCACAAAGATTAGCCAGTAATGCTAACGATAGAGGTGTAAAGACTCTTCAGAAGTCTACTGGGTGCAGGTAAAGGTGGGAGGAGGATGCCTGTGGCGGCCATCAGGTGGCACCATTGGTGTGTGAATAAGTGAATAAGAACACGTTGTAGAGTAACTCAGGCTAAGAAGTCATTATGTGCGTGTTCCCAACATAGGTAAACACCAGTTTCTGAAACGACAGCCTACTGATGGTGGACATGCTGCGTTTTGACATCCATCCATCATCTCTACACCTTAATCCTCACTGGGGTGGTGGGGGGCGGAGCCTATCCCAGCTGACTCAGGGTGAAGGCAGGTTCACCTGGACAGGTAACCAGTCTATCACAGGGCTACACTTAGAGACAGACAACCAAGCACACTCACATTCACACCTACGGACAATTTACAATCACCAATTAACCTCAGCATGTTTCTGGACTGTGGGAGGAAGCCGGAGAACCCGGAGAGAACCCACGCTGCACGGGGAGAACATGGAGACTCCACGCAGGAAGATCCCGGGTGTCCTCACCGGGACGCCAACCGGTGACCTTCTAGCTGTGAGGTGACGGTGCTAACCACTGATCCACCTGCAGCCCTGTTTTGACACTCGTGCATAACTTACAGGTTCTCTATGATGCCCTCTTTTAACAACTTAATGAAAGGTTCACGTCTCCCCAGTGGGTTTATTTCATGTTCTGGCTCAGATCACAGATCATTCTGCCATACCTGGAATACTTTACAATTTTTGTCCCGTACTAAATCAGCTGATTCACTGTCTGCAGCTTTAAATCCGTCTGAGCTGCACACACACCTCTAGAAAGGGCCCCAGAGGGGGCGGGGCAACTAACCAGGGGCGGTGCTTATCCTGTTGTGACATCACAACAGGCTGCACACCTGAACAGCTTGACCAGAGACACAGAGAGTTATTAATGGAAAAAAATAAATAAATAAACAAGGGAGGGGTCTGTGGGTCACATGATCATTAACCAATAAAAACACTGGATGTTGTGTGATATGTTCCCTTTATTATGATGATTAACACGTCTGATAACAGAGAGGTCAGAGTTTAGTTTGGGCTTAAAAATAGCATGAGTAGATTTATGAAGCCTGATGCTGGGCTTCCAGGGGAACGCTCGCCAAATGTTTTTGGCACATTTCACCTCATAGCAAAACAAGACACACCGACTGAAGCACAGAGAAGCAGAAAGTAGGCGACGAGATGAGTTCTGGCCACCGAGGGAGTGTGTAGCCAGGAGTCACAAATCTAAAACTAATTCTTAGGAAAAGAAAATCCACACTCAGAGCAGCTCCTCGTCAAGTCGTCTGCACCGACTATATACAGTACATGAAATAAGTCATTGGAAGCAGAAGAATGTAGACGATAAGGAAGCATACGTGGTGCAGCAGCGTGACTGTGCAGACGCCGGTAGCGCCGATGTGTCACCAGAGGGAGTCAACACATTACTCCTCACAGTCCACGGCTGACCCACATCTGACACAGCACTACTCCACATCATTAAGTCGCCAGGCGGTCGCAAATATCTTTTAAACTAATGACAAATGCCTGGTGGCTGGAATAAATTAATGCAACCCAACAGAAGCCACAGGTGCCTCTCAACCAACCGGAGCGTTTCGTTTTGAGGTCTGACATTCAAAAGAGCGAGCGGCGGCGGCTCCTTTGGGTGACGGCGGCCAAACAGCAGCAGGTGGTTTGACGGGCGCGCAGTCAGTGGAAGCGTTTCGCATCGAGACACGACCATCAATTAACCTTTACACAAAAGCCAGGAATAAAACATGTCACTTTGTCTGAAAGCAGCCTGAGGTCCGCGGGTCAGAGGTTCCTGCATGCATAATGTCCCGCTTTAACTGTGGGCACATCGTTAAGAGTCAGAGGACGCACTCGCAGTGAAACACATTAAAACGAGGACGTTGACGAGCGAGATGCTGCCGTTTTATTTATTGTTTTGTGATGCTTCAACAACGTATGGATTCTGAGACGTTACATTCACCATCTCTTTATATCTGGAGGCAATCACACAGTTTCTCTGCAAAAAGAGTCGCACAAAATTGCTTTTCTTACAAACGCAGAATACAAAACACGGCGTGCGTTCACCTCGTACGGCTTCTTGTGTGTGTCTGCGCCGTTAACGACATAAAAATATGAACCGTTCTTTCTGCCAAATCGTCCTTTTAAACCGTTTGTGCTGCTGAGTAGTTGGAAAAGTTTGCAGCATTCGTCTTTGGAGGTTTGTGCGATTGGTGTGGTGTTGTTTGTGCTCTCTGATGAAGGTGAAGACAGTTTTTCTGGCCTGTGTTTTCAACAAGTCCCAACTGCTGAGATCCACACTTTTTACTTTCTCGTTTTTTCCTCACTGCTCTTCTTTTACTTCTCTCTCTCTCTCTCTCTGTGTCTCTTCTTTTATTTATTTTTTTCTCTGCCTCTCATTCACGCTGCTGTTTGTCCGGCTCTCTCTCTCTCTCTCTCTGAGCATCTTCCTCAGAAACAGAGAGATTAAATCCATTCTTCAGTGTCCTCAAACCTCCAGCTCAGCTGTTTGCTCACAGAAACACTGATGCACTTGTTCTGAGTTTGTGTTTTGCATCTTCTGTGTGCGACCACATTCACCACCATGAATTTACAATTTAATGCTTCAGATTTGGGTTATTAGATGATAAAAGCTGATACGATCCTCCTCCTTTATTGTGTTTATTTCAACTTTTCAGGATCTTCGTCGCTGCAGGAGATTCAGTCAGTCGGACGGAACCGATTGCGTCGTCCGACCCAGCTGTGTGCATGTTTGTGCGTCTGCTCGTACTTGTGCATTAGTTCTTTGTGTCTCTGTTCTGGCTCTGCAGCTCTGAGCCACGTGGACGCTCACACACATAAAGAATCCACGAGAAGTTAAAAGAGAATTTAATTGGAAGCAAAACGACGAGAGGAGGAGAAAATGAGAATCTAAAATGACAGTGACAATGGAGCTAAAAGAAAAAAGAGAAATGCGAGAGATGCTTCTGCACAAACAGCCGACTTTCTGACGCTCGCTGCTCGGCTGGATCTTATGTAACGAATCCCTCATGCAGTAACTTTATAGAATAAATCTCAACCACTAGGGGGCGGCAGAAACAAGCCGAGAGCTCAGCGCGTACATATTTAGGCTTTGATGGGAATTCATATGAAAAGACTGAATAAAACTATGATTTGCACAACAAACAAATGAAGTAGAACATTAATAATAATGTTAATTATCTGTTTGTGATCGATGGCGTGTTTTAGTTTTGCTTTAGCTGCTAAATACCGACGAGTTTCATCCACTGGTCTGTAGCTGTATCGGGTCGGGTTCATCATATGCAGCCAAAACGACACTGAGGTCAGTTGGAGGAAACCAAAAGACTGAAATCATAGTTTAAAAAACCCAAAAGAGTTCCTACAGGTCATCCACATGTATTTATTTGTATTTTATTAATTTCATTTTGCACATCAGACCGCACACAGAGCACACAGAAATGAGAAGAACACGTAAAGAGAACAATTAAAAGGTGAATCCACGCCACGCTGCCATCATCAGGCGTCCGTCCTGTAATTATCCTTCATCCGCGCCGCCGCACAAACTCCAGAACATTTTCTAAACGAGCACATTCAGAACTTTCTCACCTTAAAAGTTCAAGAGCTGTTTCCTCAAACTTTCTCCAATTGATTAATTTTTCTGAAAACTTCCTCTGGGGTATTCAGACTCGGTGCGGCGGTAATTCAGCAAACCTGAAAAGACAGACTCGAACAATGGCTGCGGCGGCGGCGGCTGAAGCAGAACCATTGTGACGCTCCCTGACTTCTGCTGTCTTACACCTTCATTGGAAACCGAACTCTGCCACGGCGAGCGTGCGGCTTTCACACTGATTTACACCTGGAAAATAAAAATGATTTGGAGAAATAGTTGGAGGCACCAACAGTCTAACGTCCCTTTGATGTTAACAAGCGGTAAATCAGGTTTCAGAGAGAGAGAGGAAGATGAAGAGGAAGGCTGTGTGATGAGGGGGGAGGGATCCAGGGAGACAAAAGGAAGCGAGCAGGTCAAGAGAGGGAAGCGGTGGATGTTGGGGGAGATATAAAGAAAGTTAAAGAGGAGGGAAGAAAAAGAGAAATTGAAAAGAGGAAGCGGAGAGGAGAAGGGTTGGGCACCTTTTCCTTTTATGTTACGGCGGCGCGGAAGCACAGAGAAGAAAGTTAAATTGAAAGAAATTAAAAGGTGAGCGCAGATAGAGAAGAAGCGCTTCAGCTCTGATGTACAAAATGTTAACCTCTCTGAGATCAAAGACTTCTGTAAGGATACCAGGAGGAGGAAAAAAGAGAAGTCACACCTCACAAGCTGTGTGTAGGTCCTGACTGTGTGTTTGTGTTTATCAGGAGAATTAAGTTCAGAACCGGATCCAACACGACGATAACCAACCCGGCGCTCGAGCTGGAGTCAGAATGTTCACGTCAAAACACACACACATGTTCTCCAAAAGGTTAAAGGCAGTGATCATCTGTTTAGAAGGCTGAGAAACGCGTTTATTTCTGCTGTGAAGTTGGACTTTTTAACATTGGAGTCGATGGGGAGGGGCTCACTACTGCCTCCAGTGGGCATTTGAGGGAACTGCAGCTGTTGGCTTCATCTTCAGGCCCCAGTGGCTCCATTAGCACCCAGTTCTGTGCTGGGTCCAAACCAGTAGACACAGATTAAGCATCCCACTGAAGTCATATTTGGTGGAAATGTGTTGCTGCAGCCCTGATAAACAAATAAACACAGAAAGTCTTTTTTAGTGAAACCAGCAGGTCTCGTTGTAAGGAGTCTTATCTAAGAAGATAACATGGCCGGTACAATATGGAATTAGTATTTTGTTATCGAGAAACTGGTTGTAATGATAGTTATAAGGTTCCTTTAATAGAGATGCTGTGAACAACTGCCATCGTTTTGAGTGTTCGGTTTTCTTGTAATAACTTCTTGGTCATTGAGGGCTTTTGTACGGAGCAGTGAGAGCGTCACATTACAAAAATAAATCAATAAAGGAAGAATAACATAAAAGTAGAAGTAAAAAGAAGAATAAATAACATTTTAAAAATAAATAATGTGGCAATATAAAGCAATATAAATTAAAAATGATTCTATGAAAGAAAAGGCCAATAAAAGTAGAAATATAACGACAAA
>NW_007578048.1:0-17604 GCF_000690725.1 Stegastes partitus | reverse complement strand
CTCTGATACCAGGTGTAAAAAACAAAAAAAAGACTTGAAGCAATTAAAGTCGACCTGTCGAGTGCTGATCTGATATCGTATCAGAGGAACCCGGTGTTGAGGAGACCTGGTAGGAACCTGTGACGGGGTGAAGTGGAGGAAGGACATCAGCTTAGAAACTGGAGGTTTTAGAAAACATGAAAGTAGATTGAAAGAGAAAGTCGGACATAAATGGGCCGAATGTTAAACGGCAGGTAGAGAACATAGGTGGAGACGTGAAGGAAGGTGTAGGAGGATAAGTGTTGGGTGGAGACGGAGGAGGAGGAGAAGTTACCGAGCTGCCAGGAGTGAATGAGCAGCTGTAGGAATATAAAGAGTCAGAAATCAGAGGGGGAGACACGATGTGGTTTAATGAGCACGAGTTACTCTGGAGGGTTGTAGTTCTCCTGACAAAGTTTTCTCTAAAATATGTTTGAATGAACCATAAGAAAGTGGCATTAAAAAGCTGTGGATGTCCATTTAGATACGATGTCGTGGTGCCTCCTGACTTTAGGCTCATCATTGTTTCCTACTGTTTGCTTCAGGTGCAAGACGATTAAAAAAACAAGCGTTTGAACGTTAAAGCCCACGCCGGGCTGTGATCAGCTGCCTCCTCGTATGAAGACGTTGCCGGTGGAACTCGTGGGATGATTCGTCCACAGAGCGTCAAGGCGATCCGTCATACAGTCAGAGGAGTGAGAGGGGTTTAAACGAAGCCGAGCCAGATCCGGCCCGCTCCGTTGTTCTGCCTGTCAGCTTGTCTGTGAGGCTGCTGTCCACTTCCTGAAGCACAACCATAGTAATCCAGTGTCTACACGCGTTGTGTGCGCTTCACTTCAAACAACGCTGCTCTGAAACCACATCCTGCATTTACATGATTATGCAAACAGACACGTGTAGCGCTGCTTTCAGAGGCTCCATTAACGGACATTTTATTTAAGTTGTCGGTGTTCTCGCAGGTGGTCGTACACACTCAGAGTAATTATCCTAATGTCTTGGAGTCAGTGTGAATTACTGGTTTTAGGATGTGCATTCAGACTGGTGGAGGTGACAGGAGATCCCCGCGCGCTCGCAAACCCAAAATGCCACTAATGTGGAGGGAAGCAGCATATTATTAACCCTCCTTTACGGCGCAGAGCGGCTTCACGGGAGGAACAACAGCAATCAGAGACAAACATCACGTCGGCTGCTTCTGAAAACCGGCAGCATCTGCTTCAGTCACATGTAGAAACTCTGCCAGACTTAACTCATATCTGCTTCTTTTCAGGTTTCCCCAAACTGCGACCAGGTTCTGGTGAACGGCAAAGAAATGCGAGGGCGCCAGTCGCTGGCGGTCAACTTCACCTACCTGCACCTGTCGGCCCAGCTGCAGCTCACCGTCTGGGTGCCCAAGCTGCCCCTGCAGATCGACGTGTCGGACACCGAGCTGAGCCAGGTCAAGGGCTGGAGGGTGCCCATCATCACCAACAAGAGGTGATTTAACGTACGGCGGAGGACGCGAGCATTAGTCCGATTCATGCTGCAAAAACAATCGTGTGGTCTGCATGCCCTGTGTGTCCCTGGTATCAGTGCTTTTATTTTGAAAGGATCAGGTTTTAACAATCAGTGTGAGACAGAGGGCGTTCTTCTGTTTTTGTGTTTCATGTTTTCTTGTGTTCTTCCAGACAATGCAACGATCTGATTTAAACGTTATTTCATCCGTGTCTCTGAGGTACTGGGTTCTGTCCAGTACCCATGAGCCTCTGCTGCAGAGAAGAGCGTTAGCACGTTTGTCTTTGCAGCTGGGATCTGTAGTTGAAAAAACCATCCACTCATTCTCCTCCTGTGTTTGTTCGAGAGCTGCAGACGAACAACAGAAAAGTCTGGCATGTGATGTACATTTGGTACAAATCTGAGTTTATAGGATCGTGTTCGGCCTCTCTGCTTTTCTTCTGATTTATTGTGTAAATTCTTTTCCTCCGTCTCAGCATTGAAGTGCTCATTTTTAGTCGTATCTTTAGTCTACATGGGGGGGCAGCTTCAGCCGTGAGACGCAGACTTTAGAGGGTGGAAGCAGGAAGTTTCCTCGTTTGGAGACGCCTCCTCCCACCTGGACTCCTGAGCTGAGGCTTTAATAATGGAACCCACACTCTGCTGACAATTAGCTAAAACCTGCGTTCAGCTCATTAAATCACAGCCACTCTATGTTTTTCCTGCCTTTGCTTGTGCCTCTATGTGCGATATGTGTGTGTATCGGTGTGTGTGTCGGTGTGTGTGTTGCTTCTCCTCCGTCCTCCCGTCTCGCCACCTTTTCCATTCGGTTCTGCCGGGCCTATTTTTCAATTTCGCCAATTTCTGCTCAGATAGCCGCCGAGCCGTGCGCACAAACAGAACACACACACCTTCATCTCCCCCCGACTGGAAACACAAGCGGACTCTCACGGCGACACGTGTGCAGCCGGGGGATGGAAATGGAAAGAGGATTCCTGTAATATTACCTGGGCTTCACAGGTACAGCTGGGAGGCGAGGAGGCGGCGCCGTGCTCCTGGATGTGGGGTCTTGTGTGGGCCTGTAGGCATTACACAGAGGAAGGAAAGAGAAAGAGAGACTTCCTGTTTGGCTGATGTCCATATTGTGGGTTGACTGCTGCAGACCCAGCCGTTAGCTTTGCTGCTGGATGATGTGTTTCCTTCTCTGTCGAAGCAAAAATGAAAATTCAAGCTCAACTTTTCTCTTGTGATGTTCCAGTTAATCGTTTCGATGAACCGGCCCTCGATTAGCTCCACCGAGGCTCCCTAATGATCACACTCTGTGCTGGTTAAGTGGTTTACGAGTGTCACACGCAGATTAAACGTCTTTTCTCCGACTCGGAGCGAAACCCGGAGCAGAGATGATCCCGTAGATTATCCGGAGCCGAGTGCTGAGCATAAGGAGGGCATTTAATCACCAGATAATCTCACCACCTCCTCCTCGTTCTGTCTCCTCCCAGACCGACCAGGGACAGCGAGGACGACGAGGACGACGACAGGAAGGGCAAAGGCTGCACCCTACAGGTACCGTTTGATTGGTTCTTATATCACGGGTTCTGTAATCCTGTCTTCCTCCGACGTCGGCTGTCCTCCTGCAGCGTGATGCTCACCGTGAGCTGCTGTAGAGTCTGTGTTCGGGTCTAAACGCGACCTTCCTCTTTCAGTACCAGTACGCTCTGGTGCGGGTCCTCACCCACTTCGTGGCAGAACCGTCCGACCCGGGAGGAGAGATGGTGTACATGCTGGGAGCCGACTGGCAGGCCGACATCACACATCTAGTCCTGGACCAGCTGAAGGTACACCTGGAGGAAAAATATAAAATAAATCTGTGAAAATCTGGCAGCAAGTGGGCCAGAAAGAAAAACACTAAAAACTCTGGAATATATTAAATAATGATAAAAATAACTGGTTTGTAAAATACTGTTTTAAAAAAACAAACAAAAAAGAGGAAAACACATCGTTTTACAGCCACATGTTGTTAAAATAATAATAACAGTAATAATAATAATAATAATAATAATAATAATAATAAATATTTAGGAGGACATTATTTAGAGTTTTGGCCGTTTTGTTTTTAGGTTAAAATGTAAATTAATCAATATTTTCTCTGATTTTATTCAGTTTTTGTGTTTTAAAACACAAACTGTTGTTTTTCTGTTCATTAATATTTAAAGCGTTATCAGGTCAACGTGAGAGAAGCTGCTGATGATGGAAACTTTGCAGAGAATGTGACACTTTATTAGTGTTTTCAGTGTTTATGCTAAGCTAGGCTAATTAACGCAACATGGGCATCAATATTCTGATCATTGTCTTAATTCTTTAATAGAACTGATGTTTGGCTGTTGAATTTCAATCACATTTAGCATTTTTTTAAAAACCAGAATAAATGACTGTTATTTTTCCACAGGTGGAGGATCCGCGCATTGCCAGACTGGTAGACGGACGCATCCTAATCGGGCGAGACCTCGGCATCACGACCATACAGGTTTATAGTCTTCTCTTATCTCACAGCGACCCTATGTGCTGTCTGTCACATCATTATAACTGTCGCCATTATTAAACCATCCTGCTAGTTAAAGTGAATAAAGTAGAAAAAATGAAATGAAAAAAAACCTTAAAAATCCTCCCGTGGTATCAGAGTTCATCGCTTTGATTCGTCTTTTATAATAAAGTTTAGAAACTGACGACCTTAACGTACAGTCAGATATATCCATCCCCTCCCATTAAAACCCATTAGAGAAGGAAATAAACAGCTTCAGTGCTTTAGGTTGAAAATGACAAAAGTAAAAATAAATAAAATTGTATGAAAATCATGACGTTGATTTTGAATTGTGGTTCAACAGAAATATTTTTTAAAATTTAAAAAATACTTTTTAAAATTATTATTATATTATTATTTTAACCACAATTCAAAAGCTACGTCTTATTTCACTAAATTGTAATTTAGCACATTTTTATTTATTATTGCTTTTGTCAGTTTCTGGTTATTTCAGTGACTGTTGTGAGTTTTGCCTTTTCTTTAATAGAAGTTATGAATACATTAGAATTAGAGGATGACTGTAGGCACAATCCTTTTCACTGTATCTGTGTCGTACATTCAGAAATAAAACACTCAACGAGCAAAGTATTTACAGCTTTTTAGATTCCAGAGAAAGAGAAAATCATCTGATAATGTCCATAAACACTGGAGCGACGTCCTCGCCTCCCGCCACCGTCCTGCTCTGCTCGCTCGTTACACAACTAACTGCAATTAACCGTCGGATGACATCTGGGCGCGACGCTCGCCAATTATACACGCAGGGAAGACACTCGTGCACTCGGTGAATCCTAACGAGGCCGACGTGACGGCGGAGGACCGTCCCCAGGATGCACCATGAGCTCCTGACTTTACAATTAGAGTCAGATTTTATTTAACGTGCACATGTTTAGACTCACACACACCGTGTCCATATATGTGCAATAGTTTAACTACCAAGTGCATCAATACGTCCACCCCACTGCTGCACAGATATTTAGCACCAAACAACTAATAACTAATAATAATAATAATAATACATTTATTTTGCAGAGCGCTTTTCAAAGTCGCTTAACAGGGGAGCAGATAAAAACAGGAACAAAATACATTAAATGAAAAGATAATAAACAAGATGAAGAAGGCAGGTAAAAATAAAAACAGTTAAACATTAAAAGTGATTCTAAGACGTTGAGTTTTTTAAAAATATAAGATCATCCTAAACAACCAGCTGTGGCTCTTCATGTTCAGATGATTTTACTTATTGCTGTATTTTTACTTCTATTTTACTCTTGTTTTATTATTATTATTATTTATGAGGCTTTTTCTTAAAAACAATAAATATATTTCACAGCACTAACATGTGAATGTGAGCTGACACGACACATAAAGCTCCTTGAATCCTCGAGTCCTTCCCACAAACTACTCATTTGTACATTTCTGTCTCTCTCATGTATTCTGTGTTTGCCCTTTTTGCCCTTTTTGCCCTGTTTGCCCTGTTTGCCCTTTTTTCCCTGTTTGCCCTGTTTGCCCTGTTTGCCCTGTTTGCCCTGTTTGCCCCCTCTGTTGCGTCGCCGTGCTGCTGTGACGCCTGAGTTTCCCTCTGGGGGTTAATAAAGTCCGTCCCAGGGTGTGTTAAAGCTTTGGTGTGTGTTCAGCATCATGCATTCACACACATCTGCAAACAGCTGTGCACCGCCCGGGAGCCATCAGCAGCAGCAGCAGCAGGGAGACGTTACCCAGCATTCCCAGCCCACAGCCGTCATTTGAAGCTTTGACATTTCAATTTTACCCCCCGGCCTCGCCTCTTCTCCCCCCTCCACCCTCATCCCTCCTCCTCCTCCTCCAGCCTCTCCTCCTCGCCCTCCTTTTGAGGAGCAATCCCAGAGCCGTCAATCACCGTGTTGCTGCCACCTCGCTGGGATTGAGTTTGACGCCCCGACACGTTCGCTGAGAGGTTTTCTTTGTGCACCAATCAGACGTGGCCGTGGTGCTGTCGCCCGGCGGAGTCGCGCGCTGCAGCGCCGGGCCTCCTAATCTCCATCACTGTCGCTCCACGTGCACCCACATCTCGTCCTCCTCCTCCTCTCACTTTCCTGTCCTCCTCTATTTGTCATTGTCTCTCTCTCTGACACCGACTCCATCTGCGTTCCTCACCGGCTCGCTTTCACTCGCTCTCGTCTCGGTTTGGTCGTCTTTTAGTTCTGGCCTCGAGCTGAACGGTGGAGCACAGCTGGAAGGCAGGAGGCAGCGTGTGCAGATGTTTTCATCACCGCTGTGATGTGAAACGACAGCAGCAGCGGTTCTGAGCCTGAACAGGCGGTACCGGCAGCATCGGCCTTAGAAAAGATGTTTAACGTAGTGTGTAGAGTGTGTTGGTTTAGTGAGAGCTAAACACTGACTCACTGCCAGTTTGTGTGGCTCAAAGCATCGCTGTGTTCAAGGTATTCTGTAAAAAATAAAATAAAATAAAATAAAATAAAATAAAATCTGGAAACAAGGGTGCCAGAAAAAATTAAAATTGGAAAAAAAAGGATTATCATAATGTTTATAAGGAAGAATTTTAAATAAAAATGAAACAAAAATTTTTTTAAAAATTTGAGGATTTAAAGTAATTTTATGATTCCATGTTATAAAAGAATTAATTACGATTTATTAATTATTGTTTTTATTTTTGTTTTTTTATACCTAACGTGTAAATTAAACACATTTAAAATCTGTAAAATAAGAATATATTTACCATTTTTAATACCTGATATACATGGTTTTTATTTTTATTTCAAATGAAGGTAAATAGCTGTAAAGGATAGCTGTTGTTTTTTTGCAGTTTTAAATACAGTAAAAATTTATTGTAATTTTATGATTAAAATTTTAAAACAGAAAATTAATATCTGTAACAATTGAGTTTATTTATATGGATGTTATGTACAGTTCTCTGTTTGATTTTTATACAGTCAACATATAAATGATTAGATTTTATTTTATTTTTTTTTTTAAGAAAAGGGAGAAGAAGAAGAAAACAACATTTTTTTAGTTTTATCTGTAATTTAACAAAACTTGTAAAATAATAGTTTTAATTTTCCAGGCCTTCATATGTATATTTTTTCTTCTCATTTTACATCCAAGCATCGTTTTGTTATGAATATTTTTAGGGTTAAAATGTAAATTAATATATTTTTGTGATTTTTCCAGTTTTTATCTGTAATTTAACAAAACAGGGAAAACCTGTCAAATAATAGAAAACCATCTACCATTTCCAAGTCTTTGATATGCGTATTTTTTTTTCTTTGAAATAACAGCAAATATCAGTAAATTAAAGCTTTTTTTGTTGATTCAGGTTCAGTAAATATCCTGTAATTTTAAATCCAAACACACTTTTAGGGTTAACTTGTAAATTCATATTTTTGGTGCTTTTACTGTGTAACTCTGTCCTTCATCGTCTTCCAGCCTTGGCTATAAGAAATCCACAACATCTTGTTATTCCCACAGTTTTTCTGCAACCTTATGAAACACAAGCTGTCATTCAATCCATCCAATCACCAACTCGTCCTTTGGTTGGACTTTGATTTACCTGCACTGGCAGGTGAAGTTAAACACATACGTGTTCACATGTTGTCTGGTTGTTCTCTGCAGGTTCTGTCCCCGCTGTCCGACTCTATTCTGGCAGAGAAGACGGTGACCGTGTTGGATGACAAGGTACCATCACATATATATTATAACATATATGACCTGATGCTTTAACATGTAAGTGGGTTGTAGACGTCCTCTGTCGGTGTGTGCTGTGATCTATGACTGTTGTTGTTTATTGAATTTCTCATGTTGAAAGTCCAGCTCTAAATATCAGTTCTACTTTCAGTATCATCGATTAACCGTCTAATCGTCTCTTAGAGCTCGTTAGACGCTAATGAATAGAATCCGTTCCTACCTAGAACTGGTTTGGATGTAGCTTCAGACCATTGCCTTCTCCAGAATGTGCAGCTCTGTGAAGTCCTCTATCTGCACTCATCCCGCCCTTCTTGCTGCAGCTCGAGCACACCAGCTCACCTCCGCTTAAAAGCTCTAAAACTACGATGGCGAGCTGTAATATTGGAGTAACACGGAACTGATTCTGCAGAACAATGCTGATCCGGAAACTCCCTCCTGCAAGTTGGCAGGAAGTCTGAATGTGTGTTTTTGGGACAGTCATCATTGTGTCTCGTTGCATATTAAAGAAACTCCTTATGGGCGCGTTAACGAGGTTAAACACTAACGGAGATCTTCATCATCTCGTGAACAAGCGTCCCTTCTGTGTCGTGCTGCTACGAGGGAACTCAGACTCGTCCAGTGAATGAGATTTCTGTGTGTCCAGGTCACCATCACAGACCTGGGAGTCCAGCTGGTCGCCTCTCTGTCCCTCAGCATGACGGCGAGTCCAGGAAACTCCCAGGCCATACAGCTGACGACGACGGCGACGGACCTGCTGCACACGCCCAAGCAGGTAGGAGATGCTGCAGGTCTACAAAGGACATTAGACTTAGCTTAACTTTTAACTGGCGCTCGCCTCATCTTAACCCTGGCTGGACCTTAAACCAATTCTCTTACCAGGACTTGCTTTTTTAGCCCATTAGCATTAGCATTGCTCACCGGACCACCATTGCTCATCAGACGTCTGATGGATGTGCAGAACATGTCCATATTGCGTCCGTCGGTCCAAGACCAATTATGGACGTCTATATGACGTGCAAACTAGGTCCGCTGTTTGGACGTCTAACCATGACCCGATTGGACGTCAACATGCGGTCCAACATTTGGACGCTGGTCTCGGTAACTTTTGTCGACGTCATGTGGAAGTCTCAGACAGGTGCAGAAAACGGACATGATTATAAATGTCATGCTTCTGGTTCCAGGAATCAAAACAAAGCTGTCATTGAAGAATTTACCTTCTGTGTTTAACAAAATGATTTTAACTTCATTTTATCCACTTGAGCTTCACATGTCTCCTGGAAAACTCCCCCTGACACAGGGCGTCTTATGGACGTCTTATAGGCAGCATAAATACCATAAATATCATTTCTAAAATTAGATTAAATTTGAGGTGGACAAGACGTCCATAACGACCACATCTGGACCACATGTCGCCTTTACGTAGAGGTCCTGTGGACGTCAACACTAGACGTTCAGCACCTGCCTGTGACCAGCACTGGACGTCCAAAAACGATGAAGAAAGACGTCAGTGCGCCGTGGGTTCCTCGTAGCTCCACCTCTGCAGGTCGTCCCTGCTTTCAGTGTAATTTGCACATATGATGAACGTGGCTGTCTTTAAGTTTGCATCACACATTTTAAGCTCCTTCTGTTCTTACAGTAAAACCCCAAAGCTTGTAACCATAAAACCCGAGCAGTGATGTTGCACCGCCAGCATTATCTCTAATCAGGCTCTAATTAGGACTAACTTCCACGTTACAGCGCTTTCTAGATCGGTTACAGCTCGCCACAAGGTCTGTTTTTCTTCTGTGAAACCTAAAATGTAATCCATTAAAAAAGAATCCCAGCGAGACGTTTGTCAAACGATGTCCAACAAACAGGATCATTTAAACTCCATTCTAATCAGCGTTGTCTTTCCAGGGCGCCGTGTCGCTGGACTCTAATCACACTGCCAGAGGTTCTTCTATCTCACTATCTGCAGATATTCCCCCTCATTCCTCTCTCCCCACAATCCCTCCTCCATCCTCCTGCTTTTCACATTTTTTTTAAATCAAACAATAGCTCACGTCGTTATTTCTATCTGAGGGCTAATTGAGACGAGGAGCAGCAATGAAAGCACCGTTCAGCAGCTCTTTATCTACGTCACTCAGCGTTACCTGTGGAGGGATGTTGTTGGAGGAGAAGAAATTAGGATGAAAAGATATAAAAAGCAGGAGACTGTAGGGAAACGAGGGAGCGGAGGAGAAAATGACAATTTAATGTGAGCGTAAGAGGAGGGAAGAGATAAAGCTCCTCTGGTTGGATCTTAATTAGTTTCTGTTGTGTTTTACCTGAACCATCGTTGTCTGTTGTGTTGATTAGAGGTTTTTATTAAGGGGGAATTAGAGGATCACGTAAAGACAAGCAGAGAAAAGAAAAAGATGCTGAATTCAGTTTTTATTCATGGAAACGTTGCTGCAGTCGTAGTGTTATAAAGATAAAGACGGAAGAGAAAGGAAGCGTTTAGGTGTTGGTTAGTGATGTTTACACGTCGACTGTTTGCTGCCTGTGTGGGCGGATGGACGGTGGACGTCTCCCTTTGTGTCTTCCTCCAAGAGTCGCAGCGTGCTATTTATTTCCATTATACTGAAGATCGCGCTGTCAGGCGACCAAGGCCGCCGCCGCCGATGAATATCTTTACTTCACATATTCTCAAAAAAAAAAATCAGGTTTCAGGAAAAGAGCTACAGGAGCATTCATGCAGGAGGCCTGGGCTCTTGAAATCCATCAGCTCAGTTCACCTAATGAATACAAATATCCTCTTCTTGGTTCTTTCGTATGTGGCTCCAAAAACTTCAACCTGTATGAAGCGTTTCGGCTCGCTGTCTTCAGCAGCCGGCATCTGATGACAACAGGGAGGTTCAAGTCGTGTCTTAGAGCTCTGCAGCCCTCAACCACCGTCTTTAAATCCGATCCAGTTTATTGTCATGTTGCTGTACAGACACAGCAGTACAGGCAGGATGAGAGCGTTTCTTCATTTAATCAGTACGTTTTGCAGAATGAACATCTGGGATAGACACTAAACGTTCACGTGGACGGCGATGCACTTTCAGCTGTCGATGATGTTCCTTTAGCTCAATAAACAAAGTAATTATAAAGGTTCAAACTTTGACATTTCACTCAACTCGAGCACTGCATTTGGAAGCTTGGCTTGTAATCGTACTGTTTGTTTTCCTCTCGTTCAGGAGGCTGCGATCAGTGCGTGGATCCAGTACAGCGACGGTTCAGTGACGCCGCTCGACATCTACGATCCCAAAGACTTCCTCCTCTCAGCCGTCTCATTGGATGAAAGCGTCATTTCTGTTACCAACCAGGTACAGCTGCTGCTTCTATCTGATCATCCATCCATCGTCTACACACCTTAATCCTCACTAGGGTCACATGTTTGTTCATCTCCACAACATCTGTGTCGATCAGGAGCAGCACTGGCCCATCCTAGTGGCAGAAGGCGACGGACAAGGAACGCTGGTTCGTGTCGAGATGGTCATCTCCGAAACGTGCCAGAAGTCCAAGAGGAAGAGCGTGCTGGCGTCTGGAGTCGGTAACGTCGTGGTGAAGTTTGGAGCAAAGAGCGAGGACAGAGGAGTGATGGGAAGAGGCGGACCGGAGGACGGAGGGATGGACAACAGCACCAGCGAGCAGCGGACCAAGGATGGAGACTGGAAGTCCAACAGCGCAGCAGTGGACCGGGAGGAAGGAGCCATGAGGAAGGTGGGAGGAAACAGGAAATGGATGATAAACCGTAGTCTTCATCAACACATCACTGGTTTCTCTGGTAGCTCAGTGGCTGGTTGGGGATGGAGGTGAACAATATACAAAAACCAACTTTGAAAATAAAATCTATTTTCCTTCTCCAGGTTAGCACAACAACCAAGAGCACAGTCACCCACCGTGCGTCCGGCGGCAAAGCTGCCAGCGGTGGAAGCAGCAGCAGTCGAGGCAGCGGTCCCAACCAATCAGGGGACTACAGCAGCTACCCAGCGCAGGTGGAGGTGCCAGGGACCGGAAACAGCGAGCTGGCCCAGACCACCAGAGGCCTGTCAGACCTGGAGATTGGGATGTACGCCCTTCTGGGAGTGTTCTGCCTGGCGATCATGGTCTTCCTCATCAACTGTGTCAGCTTCGCTTTCAGGTAAAACCCTGCGATCGAGCTCAGCGTATAAACTCAGCAATAGAAGTGAAATGTTTGTTAAATAGTCAGGCATCGACCCAGTTCGAGAGAGGATCCACACACCAAACATCGAACGCTGATGTGTTTGTTTTTTGGCTAAATCCAGTCCAGACTTGTTTCCTACGGATTTCTTTCTGGTTTTTATTTGAGTCTGAATGTTCAATCTGATGCTTTTGGTCCAAATATATGTTGAACTCATTATTAATTTCAGTGCCCCTCGTCTGCTAGTTAAGTTTCAGGTCTTTATCTGAACCTTTCTGAAATATTCTGATGATCCAGTATCGTCTGATGTGTCTCACTACCTTCTGCTCCACACCTTCCTGCAGCCCACAGACAAAGAGGCTCATTTTCTCTATTTAAAACCACATCAGCCTGAAATTACATGTGTTCAAAACTGTGACCTCCACCTCAGATTAATTATCGTCCTCCGTCTGCAGGTACCGTCACAAGCAGGTGCCCGTGCTGGAGGCGGGAGGCAACATGAACCACGCCCACGACTGGGTGTGGCTCGGCAACGAGGCCGACCTCCTGGCCGACCACTCCGACCAGTGCCAGGGCGGCCTGCCCGACGAGTGCACCACCATCATCGACCGGAACGAAGGAGGATACGAGGAGAACAAGTACCTGCTGAACGGCGCCGGCAACACCTTGGTGATGGGTGTGGGCTCAGGCATGGGCACCATCAGCGGGAGCGGCGGCGGCACGCTCGGACACCGGGGCATCACCCACGGACAAACCTTGCCCAGATCCGTCCCAGAACCGCATCAGTGCCTTTCAGCAATCACTACTGGCGGCAAAGACGTCACCGGCCAGGCGGAGCATCTGAATAATTCCCCCCGAGCCACGGCGGCAGCCGCGGTCGCAGCCGCCAAACGCAAACGCGTCAAATTCACGTCTTTTGCCACCGTCCTGCCCAACGATAATTCAGGCGGGGGAGGCCCGTACACCAACTCCTCCGTCCTGGTGACCAACGGGAGCGAGGATGACATCAAGTGGGTGTGTCAGGATATGGACCTGGGTCAGTCGGAAATCAGAACCTACATGGAGAGGCTACAAGACAATCTGTGACTGATGGGAACGAGACTGAGACATGTCGGGGATGCAGAGGACGAGCGCAGGAGGGAGGATGGACAATGAGTACAATTCACCTGTAATGCCTTTGCAATGGATTAGTGGAGGGAGAATAGCGGGAACGTGGGAGCGCTAACGGGAACGTGAAGCGTGGTGACGAGTTTATGGGACGGACAGTTCTGGGGATGCTTCCATGTGGTTCCTCTGAGGCTGCGGGAAGCATAGAGTCATCACTAGCTCACACTAAAAATTAATGGTAGCAAATAATGAACATTCTGAGTTTGTTTTGTATTATTTATTGTGAAAATATTAGTGTAAAAATCAATAATAAAGTCACTATTGGTTCTTTACTTTCAGAGAAGCAGTGAACCATTGTATACATACATTATACAGTAAATTCAGGGTATGTTATTGGACAAACCTTATTAAGCCACTATACATTTAAATGAGGACGGCGACCACTTGCATCGCGTCCTGACTTCAGAAGTCTTTTTTACTCATGTGGTATATCGCCAACGTTGGCTGTAGCTGTTGATTAATTATTGATCTAGTTTTTAATTCACATCGTTTACCTGCCAAGTCTGCTGAAGTCTGGTTACGTGAAGAATCTCTGAAGAATCGGTGCTCATCACAGAAACCGTCTGTTCTCGTTCGACCATGTGGCCCCTTTGTTTTTTTGGCATCGCTCATCGGTAAAATGTGAAATGTAAAAAAAAATATATATATTCCAAGTACTCGACTAGAAATCCAGGCATTCTGCGGTCGCCGGCGGGAGTTCGGGCGGTCGCGCTCTTTTCCTCGGACAGCAGAGGGCACTGAGGGTCAAAAGACTGTTTCTCCCTTGGATCCGAGACAGAGGCATTTAATCTTGCACAATTACAAACAGGACAGGACGTTAGCCATATTTGAGGCTTACTTTATGTTTCCTGAAACCCTGCAGCCAATGACGGCGTTCTCCCCGGATTCAGAACCAATCCCGTCGCTCCCCCTGGGCCCCCCCCTCCTCCTCGTCTGCGATTGGACGGCGGTTTGTGAACTACAGTGACCTGCTGTGAAACGCTGTCTGTAAAGTAAAAGGGGGACGGCTGGGGCTGGATGAAGACTTCTTAATGAGGATCAGTGAAAACGTACCGTGCAGGCGACCAGGCGGACGGCAGCGTCGTACGTGGAGCTAACGGGATGCGCCAATACGACAGAAATGAAAACGGAACGACGACCTAACGAACAGAAACATCTGCTGAACGTTGTTATAAATAGCTATATTTTTCCCTTTTGTTTGTCCTTTTTGATAAATAGAAGGTTCTGATTTTGTTGTTTTGTTTGTTTTTTCCTAATTTGGGAAGATCTTAATTGTAGCTTTTTATTTCAGAGATTTATTAAGATTTTAAGAATATATGATTCCTCTTCTTTTTTCCTTTTTTTTTTTTTTTCTTTCTCCTAGATATCTATTTATTTAAATTGACATTTTTGTGAGGGTGAGGGAAGAAAGAGAGAAAGGCCAAGGACACAGACTGACAAACAACAGACCTGCTGGTGAACGATAGCACATACAGACCAGGAGGAGACCGAGCAGGCAGAGGCTGCCTCACCTTCGTTAAGCTCAGGTGACGAGTCATGAAGAACTGACAATAAAAATAAAAACAAAAACAAGGAGAACTGTAAGATTGTTAAGATTGCAATATTTATTTATAAATGTGTTCCTGTTTCAGAGTACACTGTATGTTGTAAATAAATAAACATGCTTCAAAGTGCTTGTGAATAAGACTGCAGGTCACTAGCCGACCACATGGTGATATTTTGTACATTTTACAGTGCAGCGGACACGATGCTATCTGCCACCACCACCACCACAATGTGAACGTGATCTTACTGGTTTCTTTTTTTCTAAAGATGTTCCTGTCTTTGTTTAGGATGAGTTCTTGTCTTTGTACAGGGTAGGAGTCGCTTTACCTCCGCGATGAGATGTAAAAATGGAGGAAGCCCGTTTCAGAAACCAAATGTTCATCGGAGGGAAAACAATCTGGATTTATTACAGATAGTCTCTATTTTCAGTCATTTGTTGAACAAGCGTTCATGATAAAAGTGAAATCACAACCCAGAGTTACAGACAAAAGCACTGAGAGGCAGAAACTAAACCGGGCTGCACGGCCTCCACCAAAGCAATAGATGTTCTGCTGCCAGCCGGACTGTATGTTCTGGACACACGACTGTATTACTGTCATGTAGGCACCAGACTGCTGTGATCAACAGGATCAGCTGGATGAGATCGATCGGTAAACGTGTAGCAGCTCTTTAAAAAAAACCCTTTTGACTCTTTACATGCTGTGAGTTTAATCGTACAGCCGTTCACTCCCTTTGTTTAGATTTATTTTAAAATGGTATCAGCTAAAAAATATATAATAAAATGAAAAATAAAAAAAATCCAAGGCTGTTTTTGAATTTTGGGGGTATTTCAGCTTTTATTTAGATGAAATCTGCTGTTTGTTCGTAGCCACGAATGGCGAGGAAGGATTTTTACTGCATGCTTCCTCCACGACTGCTCAGCCCACCAGGAGTTGTCTTAAAAACATAGACGGTTATTTTTCAGGAGGTCGCGGCTGCAGAGGAGGGTTTTACTTGTTAATTGATTTGAACAATGTAGGCTCAGAACCTCGTTTTATTCGGACACATCAGAGCAACTGGACGCCTCGTGTCTCCCGGCGATCCATCTCCGGCTGTTCATGTTTAACCAATTTACATCAGCGTCTTCTTTTTTTATTATTATTTATTATTAATCTTGTGAAGGTGATATTTACACGGGGAAAGCGAGGGCGTAGCGGTGAGGAGGAAGGTGACCGCGGTGTGTTCAGTTCATACTAACGACATAATGCAGGAATACATCTCATTTCCTTTTTAGTTTAATAATGCAAACAGGTTTTTATGAAGACGTGGAAGGTTTTGGGTGACTTTGAGCTGCAGGATTATTCTTTTTTTGTTGTTGTTGTTGGAGAAGTTTCCAGCCACTGTAGACGTCCTCTCTGTCCCACTATAACATAAAACCACATTATTTATGTGTATTTTCTCCCAACTGATTCGTTTACAGCCCAATGCATACAAATTCTAAAAAAAAAAAAAAAAAAGACAATTCCTCCAGCAGTAGTTCAGTAAGCAGGAAGTAAAACCAACAACTGAAGGACTTCTACAGTGGCTACGTCTGACCGTGTTACAGAGAACCAACCTTATACATATATATAACCCTACAAACAGTGTCCAGCTGTTGAGTAGCTCCAGCAGAAGGACCACAGGCAGCAGCTGGACACGCTGGAGGCAGACGAGGTGCTAGCCGATACCAACCCTGAAGGTTGTTTTGTTTAGTTTGTTTTTTCTTTTTTGCTATTGTCATTGTTTAAACATGGTTCATGGAGGCCAATAAAGACCCGTAACCAAAACCCGACAGCCGATTCCTTCGTCTTTTCATATAAAACAACATTTTCCTGCCGTTAAATTTCACTCATAAAACACACGACGGCCGTACGAGCATGGAGCTGGAAGTTCTGCTGTGAAGAGTGTCCGAAAATCTACAACCTGAGCTGAATATCAGGTTCATGTAGGATGATGTGTGTGTTTTCTACGGTGGCCGGGAAGTGCAAAATAAATTTACAAGTAAAATCAACCGGAAAGGGAACGTACCAGCTCTGGGGTTGAACTGGAAGTGGAAACGGGGAGCGGCCAATAAGAGCTGCTGTCATCATTTATGGAGCTCATGGTGACCCAAGATGGACAGCGACCGAGTGACGTTTGCAGCAGTGCACCAGATATTATATATATTACATTAGATATGATAACAAACAACATTTCTAGAGTCCAAGCTCTGGTGGTCTTCCAGTCATAGGGCTTATAAACAGACAAACCCTGGATTATTTTGGATTCCATCTGTGACTTAAACACACCGTTTGAATCTAGGAGCGGTAGTTTGGGAATAGAGAGTCATCCAGGAAAACTATTTGTGGTTCCAAGCCAGAGGGAGGAAGTGAAGTCAGCAAACATCAGAACATCCTCCACCAGGAACTCCATAAATGATGACAGCAGCTCTTATTGGCCGCTCCACGTTACCACTTCCGGTTAAACCCCAGAGTTGGTACGTTTCCTTTCTGGTTGATTTTACTTGTAAAAGAGTTTCAGGACTTTTTCAGTTAAAAATCTCAAAAACAGTTTCCATCAGTGACGAATGATGGCTGCTGCTTATGAACTGCATCCAGCTGAAGTCGATGTCAAGGTGAGTTATGTTTCCCAACAGCAAGATTTCTTCTTCTTCTTTCCTTTTTTCTGACGGAGCGGGCTGGACGGCCACATCTCACACATGAAGTGACAAACGTACCTGTGGGGACGACGGAGTCTTTCAGATCGTTTGCTAATTTGGTTAATCGCATAACGTTTGCTGTGAGCCGCCACCGGGATCCCCAGCAGGGCTCTCTGTGATGGAGAGGCTTTTACACCGAAAGTTAATTAAGATAATGTTTTGTAGCCGACTGGATTACAGCGACTAAGTTTGGAATTGGAGATCCGAGATAAAGTTTACGTCCCTCTGTTCCCTGTGGCGGACTGCCCACCTCACCGGAGTGTG
>NW_007578047.1:559470-564287 GCF_000690725.1 Stegastes partitus | reverse complement strand
TTTGTTTGCCTCCAGCGTTTCACGAGCCACACCAGCCGTAACCCTCTCCAGCTTCACCACGGAACCCACCGCAACGAGCACCCTCACGAGAAGTTCTCCTTCCACGAGCACCTGCACTGGGAAAACCTCCACCGGGAAGAAGCACCTCGGGCACCGTCCCCTGAGCACCGTCCCTGCGCGCACTGTCCTCGGATTCCTCCACGCCTCCCTCTCCAGCACTACCTCGGCGGCACTTCCCCCTTCTCGGATCCCAGCACGGACAAACCTACACCTGCACCCCCCTTGACTGGCACTCCTGCATCTGTTTCCTGCTCCTGGTGACCTCCACTCCCTCACCCTTAATAATAAAACCTTTTCATTATAACCTGTTTCTCCTGCCTCCCCTTTTCGCTCGGGTCCGCCCGCACAGCCACCGTACTCGGGCCGTCACACACACCATGTCACCAAACAGCACAGTGACTACTTGTAGCCCTATAAATGGGCCGACTGACTGATTACAAGTTTGTAGACACCTGTGATGCTAATTAGAGGACACACCTTGATTTTTGGGGTAATTGTATGTATGTATGTATGTATGTATGTATGTATGCATGTATGCATGTATGTATGTATGTATGTATGTAATTTAAGAATAACCACATCAAAACATTCAGTGATTGTGTAAAGAAATGTATTCTAAAAAGTCTTGTGTCAATAACAATCTTGCAATACTGTTATGTCAGCCCTGCTGTTCTTTCGTAACAGGACCTGTATTGTACATACTTCCACTAAGTAACTAACGATTATCCTAAATTTAGTCATAGTATTGTAATATCTTACAGGTGAAAGGTGATCCCACAAGCTCTGGTTTCAACACAACGGTGATTAGAGCATCCCTAGGCTGCACAAAGGTCTGGCATCTTCACTCAGCAATTTCCTGTAGGAATCATACTCAGTGCCAACAGCTGTTCCCGAGTGTAAAACAATTCCGCCAGAGAGCTTGCCTGTGGCAAGGTGGCCGCCAGTGATGACGTTCGAGACTCCGCCTTAAGACATCTAGCCTTTATTATGCATATCTACACTATATTGCCAAAAGTATTCGCTCACCTGCCTTGACTCACATATGAACTTAAGTGACATCCCATTCTTAATCCATAGGGTTTAATATGACGTTGGTCTACCCTTTGCAGCTATAGCAGCTTCAACTCTTCTGGGAAGGCTGTCCACAAGGTTTAGGAGTGTGTTTATGGGGATTTTTGACCATTCTTCCAGAAGCGCATTTGTGAGGTCACACACTGATGTTGGACGAGAAGGCCTGGCTCTCAGTCGCCACTCTATTTCATCCCAAACGTGTTCTATCGGGTTGAGGTCAGGACTCCGTGCGGGCCAGTCAAGTTCTTCCACACCAAACTCTCTCATCCATGTTTTTATGGATCTTGCTTTGTGCACTGGTGCACCTTCATGCTGGAAGAGGAAGGGGCCATCTCCAAACTATTCCCACAAAGTTGGAAGCATGGAATTGTCCAAAATCTCTTAGCATGCTGAAGCATTCAGAGTTCCTTTCACTGGCCAAGCCCAGCTCCTGAAAAACAACCCTACACCATAATCCCCCCTCCACCAAACTTTACACTTGGCACAATGCAGTCAGACAAGTCCTGTTCTCCCGGCAGCCGCCAAACCTAGACTCGTCCATCCGATTGCCAGATGGAGAAGTGTGATTTGTCACTCCAGAGAACGTGTCTCTACCGCTCTGGAATCCAGTGGTGGCGTGCTTTCCACGACTGCATCCGACACTTTGCATTGCACTTGGTGATTAATGGCTTAATAATTGTAACCCATGATTAAAACCCATTCCATGAAGCTCTCTACACACTGTTCTTGAGTTAATCTGAAGGCCACATGAAGTTTGGAGGTCTGCAGCAATTCACTCTGCAGAAAGTTGGCGACCTCTGCGCCGTACATGCCTCAGCATCCGCCGACCTCGCTCTGTCAGTTCACGTGGCCTACCACTTTGTGGCTTATTTGCTGTCGTTCCCAATCGCTTCCACTTCATTATAATACCACTGACAGTTGACTGTGGAATATTTAGGAGCGAGGAAATTTCACGACTGGACTTGTTGCACAGGTCGCATCTTATCACAGTACCACGCTGGAATTCACTGAGCTCCTGAGAGCGACCCATTCTTTCACAAATGTGTGTAGAAACAGTCTGCATGCCTAGGTGCTTGATTTTATACACATGGAAATGATTGGAACACATGATTTCGATTATTTGGATGGGTGAGTGAATACTTTTGGCAATATAGTGTATGTTTATAATCCCCTCCCCCCAAACTCCCATGGTGCATTGCAGCACAACTGTTCAGTCCTAGCAATCCAGCTCTGGGATTGCTACATAGCCCCCACCTGAGGGGTCAGTCGTCCTCGGCGACACCATCACCCAAGAAGAAGTCCCTCAAATGTCCAGGCTGCCGCCGCCGCTGTCAAGCAGGCAATCGTGGAATGGCAGGGTCCGCGCCAGGCAGAGAGTCACATTGATCAGGGCATGGGGTGCTGCCATCATCCAACTCCCCAGCAAAAGGTAGGGCAAGGGGGCAGTACAGTGTGAGTCAGTCCTGGTGTAGCACCACCAGGCAACCCCTACCAGGCATCCGCACCCGATACAACATCTCCGACAAGCGACCCACCACCTCACTGGGTCCCGCCAGTGGCTTCGAAGCTTGGTGAAAATCCCCTTTTTGTGGACAGGACAATACAGCCACACATTGTCCCCTGGCATGAAGGCCCGCCCTCTGCAATGGGTGTCATAGGCCCTCTTCTGCCGAACACCCGAGTTGACCTGGGCCTGGCAGGTGTTGTAATGCACCACATGCAGATGCTCCCTCAGCCTGCAAAAATAGTTCATCTCCTTTCCCCCTGTTCTGTTCCCTCAGGTTCTGGTGGGGCACCAAACACTAAATCCACTGGTGTCCGGAGCTCTCTCTCAAACATGAGAGCAGAAGGCGTGCACTGGCTGGAGTCCTGAACAGTGGACTGGTAGGACCAGAGGACCAGGGGCAAGTGGCGATCCCAGTCCCTCTGATGTTGACTGGTGAGAATGGCAAGCTGGGTGGCCAGGGTGCGGTTGAATCGCTCCACCAGCCTGTCACTTTGCAGGGGGAGTGGAGTTGTCCTTGTTTTTTTCACCCCCAACCGTCGGCAGACCTCACCGAAGACCTGGGACTCGACGTTCCACCCCTGGTCGCTGTGGAGCTCGTCAGGAACCCGGAGCGGTGGTGGTGTCGTGGTGACACTCCACTGTTGCACATGGACTGTGAAAGAGAGGGCATCAGCATTGCCATGAAGCTGCCCTGCGCTGTGTTGGATCTCAAAATTGTACCCCTGGAGAGCCTCCAACCAGTGGGCCACTTGGCCTTTGGGGTTCTTGAAGTTCAGGAGCCAGGTGAATGAGGCGTGGTTGGTACGGAGGAGAAAGTGGCTACCGTGCAGATATGGCTGGAACATCCGCAGGGCCAAGTTCAATGCCAGTAGCTAACGGTGAGTGACACAGTAGTTCTTCTCTGCCGTGTTCAGGGCCCGGCTGAAGTAGGCCACCGCACGCTCCCCATCTTCCCCTCGCTGGGAGAGGATGGGCCTGACACCAACGTTGCTGTCATCCACGATGAAGAGCTGCTGAGTATCAAGAGTATGACAAGACTGGGGCTTCAGTGAGACGTCCCAGTCGAGCAGCTGGCCCTTGTCTGTGAGGCGGTGAAGAGGGCTGGTGATAGCGGCAAAACCTTGGACAATCCGCCGGTAGTATAAAGCCAGTCCCACGAAGCTCCGCAGCTCGCTGACGTTCGCAGGGGTCGGCCAATCTCAAATGGCGGTCATCTTCGCAATATTGGTGGTGACACCATGTGTGCTGACAACATGGTCCAGGAGAGCAGGTGACATTTTGCAGGGTTCAACCGCATCCCGGCCCAAGGGATGGCAGAAAAAACCTCACCCATGTTGATCAGAGATCTGTTGAAGTTGCTGGCATGCACCAGCAGGTCATCAAGGTACACCACACAGTGATTCTGGGGCACATTGGTCAGCACCCTCTCCAGTAGCTGTTCAAACTTAGCTGGTGCATTAGAGAGCCCAAACAGCATGACATGGAACTGCCACAGCCCCTGCCTGATGGTAAAGGCAGTCTTTGGTCTCGCCTTGGGGGCCAGCTCCACCTGCCATTAGCCACTATGGAGATCAAGGGAGTTGAACCAGCTGGACCCAGCAATGTAGTCGAGGGAGTCATCAATGCGAGGGAGTGGGTAGGAGTCCTTCTTGGTGACTACTTTGAGGCAATGGTAGTCCACACAGAACCACCAGATACCTTTTTTGTTTTTGCTCACCAAGACAACCGGGGCTGCCCATGGGCTGTCTGAAGGTGCAATCAACCCAGCAGCGAGCATCTCGTGGATCTTTTCCTCTGCCACCTGCTGTTTAGAGAGGACCAGCCGATGGGGGTGTAAATGGATGGGTTGAGCATTACCAGTCTCGATTGTGCACTGGACCAGTCCCGTCTGCCTGCAGGACAGCTGTATGTCTGCAGCGAAGGTGCCCAGGCCCTCTCTCTCCTGCCGGAGGCGACTGGCCAGCTGCTCTCTGCTGTGGTCGACGAAGCGTTGCTGCCCAAACCACCTCTGCAGTGCTGTAGTCAGGTTGTGGCGGTCTCACTGCTCCGCTGGGGTGAGGTTGAGGAGCACTTCTCCTGCTTTCCCTTCCAATGCTGGGGCCAGGTGGGTGGTAGAGTTGTCATTGCTCCAGCCATGATGCAACACCGCTAGCTGGACTTGAGAGAGGTATGGCGCTAG
>NW_007578047.1:555499-556800 GCF_000690725.1 Stegastes partitus | reverse complement strand
TGCACTGAGGGGCTGGTGGAGACTGTCCAAAATCAATGCAGACCTCCTTTGTTTTAAAAACACTGATCTGAGGGAAAGCTTCTTTGCACTTATAACATCGCCCTCAACGATCAAGGGGTTCTGTGGAGAGGCTGACGTAAGACACATTTTAGTCTCAGCATGAGTAGCCCTAAAATCATGGGAGTCAAACCTTACATACAAACTGTTAAAACTTTGAGCTAGCTCTAAATCAGAATTTTAGCCATTGAGCTGAACTCTCTTCATACATTTATTAGTCCCAGTGATCAACTTCATGCTATCCCAGACTGAACCAAGATTATTCATTTTGAGCTGAGACTCAATTTTGTCTTTGTATTGTCTTTCGGGGGCCCTGATCTCGTGTTTTACTTCCTTCTGTAGGTTATACAGATTTAGTTTGTTTCCTTCCCTGAAAGCCTTTTTCTGTCTATAAAGTAGGTCTTTAAGTTTCTTAGAAACCCATGGCTTAGTGTTTGGATAAACTTTAACAGTTTTTTCAGGAATATCACAGTGGTTTCACAATATGAGACCCAGCTACTCACGACATCTGTCAGTTTATCAGTGTCAGCTGAGGACTCCTCAAACATGTCCCAGTCCGTAGCCTCCAGGCACCCCTGCAGAGTGCGACAGGCGTCCTCGTTCCAAACTTTCACTCTGAAGGTCTGCACTTTGCTTCGCTTCAGCACAGTGCGGTAGACAGGGATAAGGTGAATACAGCTGTGGTCTGAGGAACTCAGAGGTGGGAGGGGGATGGATTTATATCCACCTTTAATATTGCCATAACAGAGATATAAGATTTTGTCACGTCTTATGGGGCATGTATTGTACTGGTGAAAGTCTCAGTGTGCGTCTTAGTTTGCAGTGGCCCAGAATGATGTTAGGTGCGTCCGGAGAGTTGGACTGAAGTCTCTGGATGACCTGATGGATAAGCCCACAGGCATTTTTTTTACTGGCCCTTGGATGGATATAGACAAGAGTCCCAAGTATCTGGGGAAATTCCCGAGGTAAATATGGAGGCCGCAGTGAAATAGAGAGTAATTCTAAGTCAGCAGTACACAATTTCTCCTGGACAGCGACAGATTTGCACCAGCGCTGGTTGCTGTACAGACACACCCCCCCACCTGTTGACTTGCCTGTTGCAGTCGGATCTCTGTCCGGCCGTATAGGTGCTCCAAAACCCATCGTCTCCAGATCCCTGTCTGAGTCCCTGTCAGACAGCCAGGTTTCAGTGAAATCAAGGATGCAGGCATCCCTGAATTCATGGCTGTAGTGGGGTTGGGCTT
>NW_007578047.1:550593-554189 GCF_000690725.1 Stegastes partitus | reverse complement strand
AGTAACAGAGATCATATTTCTCCTGTATTAGCTTCTCTTCATTGGCTCCCTGTAAAATCCAGGATAGAATTTAAAATCCTGCTTCAAACATATAAACTCTTAATGACCAGCTCCATTATACCTTAAAGACCTTATTGTGCCATACTATCCTAACAGAGCCCTTCGTTCTCTGCCTCCCATTCTACTTGCGGTTCCAGACTTTCCAGAAGTAGAATGGGAGGCAGAGCCTTCAGTTATCAGCTCCTCTGTTGTGGAATCAGCTCCCAGTTTGGGTTCTGGAGGCAGACACCCTCTATACTTTTAAGACTAGGATTAAAACTTTCCTCTTTGATAAAGCTTATAGTTAGAGCTGCTCAGGATCACCTGAACTGTCCCTTAGTTATGCTGATATGGCTTTAGACTGCCGGGGGATTCCAATGATGTACTGAGCTCCTCTCCGCTCTTCTCCTTCCATACAGTTATAACCAACATTACATGTCACTAACTCTGTGTTTCCCCCGAGGTCCTGTGTTTGTTCTCTCTGTAGATGTCTCTGGATCTGGAGCTGCACGTCTTTGATCTGCAGCTGCTGGCCTCACCGACCCCCAAAATGTTCATTGTTCCATTCGATTGCTACTCTCCATCTGCTATTTCTCTCCAAAAGCATCTTTGGATCGCTGGGTTCTCTGTTTAAATTTGTAGGGTGTATACCTTACTATGTTAAGGTGCTGTGAGATGACATATGTTGTGAACTGCGTTATACAAATAAAATTTATTGAATTAAACAGAGAACTGTGACCTTGGAGAAGATTTGTTTTTCAACAAGACAATGTCTAGAAGCATACAGCCAAAGCTAATGTTCTGGAGTGGCTGTGCCAAAGCCCACACCTCAGTCCAATTCAGAGTTTGTCCCTGGACATAAAGGTTTGTTCACTCATGAGGTACAAGACCAACTGTGACCTGTTCACTTAGGTTCAATGTTGTAATTGCAGTCAATGGTGCATCTACTAAAAACTGACTTAAAGCCAGTAAATACTTGTGCAATTACTCATTTTATGTTTTCATTTTATGTTTCATTTTGTAGAAATCAGATATTACTTTGACATGAATTCTTTTTTTTGTGTGTGTGAATTCTTCTCAGAAGAGAAACAAAGTGACCATAATCCATAATTCTGTGTATTAACTGCCAATTTCATAGATTTTTTTTCTTTTCCTTTGGAATTTTGCATCTTTTTGTTTGAATTCTGATGTAAACCCGTTGTACCATATCTCCCTCTTCCATTTCTTTTTCTTTAACTGCACTCCATAGATAAAAGTTGTCATGTTCTCCAGACAGAATCAAAGAAACTAATTTTGTAATTAACTGTGTTCCTGTTGCTTTGGTTACCCACTTTAGACACAGGCTTAACCATAGATATATATATAAAATAAAGGCTAGATGTCTCGTCTGGGCTGCTGGCCAATGGAATCGCACATGGCTACACTGGCGGCCATCTTGATTCGGTGCTCTCGCTCACGGTACATTGTGTTGTAGTGGTGCATGTACTTTTTTAATTACCATAACTTGCTCATTTTTCTACCGATTTTCAAACAGTTTGGTTTGCTATAAACTTCAGAAGTGTAGTTATAACACTGCACTTATGGATAATTATGTTACGTTTCCGGTCAAAGTTTGGGATCACCTACTTATTTCCCCCATTGGACCTCAGATAGGGGCAATGAATACGCACACACAAGGTTTTATGTCAGCTCAGTATATGAGCTACTAAAACTCAGTGTACAGAATGGCAACATGGGATATATGTATACTTTTGCAATAGGAATGTTACTGATATGATAAAATAATCTGAATTATTACATCCTTAGTTTAAACAGGTAATAATTCAAAATGTTGTATTATATTATCTATTAATAAACAAATAAATAAATATATATATANCACACACACACACACACACACACACACACACACACACACATGAGATATGTCCCATATGTCCCCTTTCTTTGTCTCTGGACCCCTGCCCAATGTGACCAGTGATGTATAGCTGCATGTCATCATTTAACCTCTGGTTGTCGAGGTGGTTCCCAGAAAACAATGTGGGCTTAAAAGAAAATTGGAAAAGTTTGTGGGGAAAACCTGGTCTCATTAGGAGAGACGGCATACAGCTCACTTTAGATGGTGCAGCTCTCTTATTGAGGAATATGGACAAATTTACAAGAAAACCTGTCATGACCCCTCAGCCTTGCCTGTCTCCCTCTTTTTCTCCCTCTCTTCGCCCTCCTTCTCTCTACTTCTCTCTTCCTTGCTCACCATCTCAATCACTCCAGCCCTGCTCAACCTGCCTGATTACACCTATTGGAGACAGCTGTGGGGATCAGCTCACCTGCACTCAGTCATCCACCTCCTGCTATAAAGTCCTGTTCATTCCACTGCACACTGCCAGACCATAGACTTTCATACCCTGTGTTTCTGCTGGTCCCCGTTCTGTCTCCTGCCTACCATCTCCATACCACTGCAACCTAAACCCCCACTGCATCAACAATACTCTCTCCACCTGGATTGTCCCTGCAGCCAGCCTTCTCCTGCCACTGGTCCTCAACCTGCTTCCAGCCTGCATTCCCTCAGCCAGTCTTCTCCTGCCACCTGTCCCCAACCTGCTTCCAGCCTGCATTCCCCCAGCCAGCCTTCTCCAGCCACTGGTCTCCAACCTGTTCCCAGCCTGCATCCCCTCAGTCAGCCACTGGTCACCAACCTGCTTCCAGCCTGCAATCCCTGAGCCTGGCTGCTCCCCTCTTTCTGTTTTAGGACCCTGTTTTGTGAGTATCTCTGTTTTGTTGATTTAGCTTTTTTTTTTTTTTTTTCATCTTAAGATGTCTTAGGCTTTCCCTCAGTTCTTAGTTTAGAGTTTTCCCTGGTTTGTGTGGTTTCATCCTTGTCCATGATGTAGCTGTTCTTGTTCGTAGTTTGTAAAGTAAACATAGACTGAATGTGAGGCCAGGGGTGTTCTGCCTCTTCCGACTGCAGGTTGCACGCCGCGTTTTCCTCCATTTTTGTCATACTTTCTGTAAATCTGGTCACTTTGCTTCTGTGTCCGGCCGTGGAAACTTTGTGAGCGGTCATGTGACTCCATGGCTCTGTTTGATTGGTGAAACGCAGTCAAACGTCACTTGTGGTTACGTTGGAAACAGAGTCATGTGACAGCAACCGAGGCAGAAGTCTCTCTGACAAACCAAAACGCAAGCAGTAATAAATAAATAAAATGAAAAGTAGCGAGCGGAATGCAACTCAATATAACAGAGTAAAAGTAGTGTTATTTCATAAGAAAAATACTCAAGTAAAAGTGAAAAAGCATGTTACAATAAATCTACTCTGACAAGTACAATTTATCTAAAAAGTTACTTAAGTAAATGTAACGGAGTAAATGTAACTCATTACTACCCACCTCTGATGATAGAGTACAGCAGGAAAAACACGGCAGCAAAAAACACAGTGCATTACCTCCTCCTCTTCTCAGTGTTTATAGCTCAGATGGAGGTAGGCACAAAAAAGAACTTGTACCTGTTTTTTGTGGCCTGGGGTACTGCCAGACGAAAGCAGGAGGCGTGCAACTTAT
>NW_007578047.1:539663-545048 GCF_000690725.1 Stegastes partitus | reverse complement strand
GTATGGTGGTGGCTGTTGCCGATGTCCTCCCCAAGCACAAACACATCCTTTGACCCGATCCTCTTCCGTACAATGTATATAACCTCTAGCAGTTTGATGGGCTGTGTTGGTCTGAAACTTAATGCCTGGCGAATGACCCACTCTGCTGCTGTGACAACCCTCACTGTGCCTTCTGATGGAATCACCAGACCTCCATTGTTTTTTAGACACAGCAGGTGGTAGCTCTGGTCCTTAATGGCAGATACAGTGTCTGTCACCAGGCTGGCACAGCAGACATCAAAGGACAGCTGCTTCAGTGCCCGTCGCACAACAAATTCTGAAATTTGAGTTTGTATAATAATATCATAACTTATAATAATTAGTTAGCATGGGGAAATTAAGGGCAAATTTATCTTTTTGGACAATCTTCAGATTGTTTTCCCCCATAATTTGACAACTGGCACTATTAGTTATTGGAAAAATTGACTTTCAGTAAGATTTTACCTGAAATGTACACAACAAGTACAGTATAGGGTGAAAATAATTATCAATGCAGTAGCAGCACTTTTTACTGTCATATTTTTTTATATTCCTCATTGTTCTCCATTAAAACAACGTGCTGACTGAAGCAGCTTCACACGTTCGATTCATTTTGTGCAGAAGAAGAGTCACGTGATGCGTTAAATGCCTCCTATTATGTGAACAGAGTCTGAAGCAGAAAGTCTGAGTTGACAAAGAAAGTTGAAGCACCATCATGATACCTGGTTGGGGCTTTCGTTTTTGTCGAGCCAGCTCACACAAAGAAAGTCTGGCTTGTCAAACTTGTTTTGTAGTACAACCCTCAGATCTCTTCCTCAGTAATGATATGAAAAAACCCCTTTGAAAGATTGTTACTTGTTACGGCATTTTGAATTGCCTTGCTGAACAAGACTGCCTTTGCTGATCAGCACTTGAAGGTTCCATTCTGTCAGTCCCAGTGCCAACCCGCTCCAACAGGCTGAATAGACCCAGCCATCATCAGATGCATCGTTGCATGATGCAGCATGCACAAAAGTAGTTTCTGTCCAACTGACAACCTGGTGCAACTTTTTACATTCTCTCTTTGCCAAATTGAATTTCCCCAAATTAATTTAATTAAAATTAATTTTAACACATAACGCTTTATTGTGTTTCTTCATGACCTCTGTTTATCATTCTCACCCACCATCACAGTATTGTTTGTTTTCTGGTGTCTTAGCATGCATAATTGTTTGTCTCATAGTGATTGTTGTGTTGTTTGTTTGTAGGTGATAAATGTGGATTGCAAATACATCAAACTCAGTTCTGAAATTCTCCGTGGCCGCATACCAAGAAGAGATTCACATAGTGCTGTTACAATCATCTCATCTCATCATCTCACTGGTCAAGTAGTAAATCTAGACTATGCAATAATTCTCCAAAAATCCTTTATTAATTTGCTTGCACAGTACAGTGGTTAGCAAGGTTTCCTCACAGATAGAAGGTCCTAAGTTCGATTCTTAACCTGGGATCCTGTGGAGTTTGCATGTTCTCCTTGTGCAGCGTGGGTTCTCACTAGGTTCTCCGGCTTCCTCCCACAGTCCAAAGACATCCATCCATCATCTATGCAGCTGTCACAGAAGTGATGATGGCAACATTCTTTAGCGCTGTGACCTGGTTTTATTCATCCATAGCAGAGTTGTTTGCCTCTCACGTAGTTACGTTACCTGACGAACAACAGCTCACTGAACTTGGGAAATCGTGAAGTTGGTGTGTATTATCTTATCTAGTGTATTATCACAGTTTCTTCACTGCATGGACAGTATCTATATCAAAATGTAAGCATCTTCGTCCTCTTTCAGTCAGTGGAACTTAATGTTTTGGAATAAATTCCCTCAGAACAATTGGTCCACTGATCAAAACTCCTAATGCCTCACATTATGCCTGACCTTCTGGGTTTCTGGGCAAAATAAAAAAAAAAAAAGAGGCTCATGAACATCCTTATTGTCCCTGAGGGCCAAATCATTGCAAAGCCAGTAGTAATCCAAACAATAGAGCTTCGCGTTAGTTCAGACAGGCAGGGTGTCACATGGCCCCTCCTGTCCAATCGTCATCGCTAAAGTCCAGCCCACCCACTTAGCGTGCTTTATAACTGAGGCAGTGTTCATTCATTCTGCCCGTTTCACGATCACCACATGGCTGCTACTCCAGCCTCTACACATTGACAAATCTCCTCCTTCTCCTTAACTACCACCTTTTAAACACAGTTCAATCTCATATAACCCTGGTGTTTCCCATGTCGTGGGACTGTAGGTTGCAGATGGTTCATTATTGTACCTTGAACTATGTAATCTAGATTCTGTAAAGTGAAGACTATTTAGTTTGTCTCCTGTTCTTGTGTTCATACTGTATTTGAAAAAATTGTAAATTGTAATTCAAGCCTCTGTGGGGGTTTGTGATCTCAGGAATTATCTGTGTCATGCTTGCTCAGATTGTTCCAGAGCATCACGAGCAGTGATCCCAAATAAATGGGTAAATCTGACAAACTGTCCCGTCTGAAACAATATTAAGATAATAAATACAATATCAAAAAAAATGTTTTTTTAGTCGATCTGTCCTGCATGTTGGCACACTGTATCTGCGGCAAGATAATAGCAACTTCAACTGTTTGGACAGGGGCTGGTCAGGATCAGCCAGGAGTCACCTGGGCCTTCCTAAAATTCTCCACAGGGTTGAAATTATAAAACAATCCATGTGATTTGTGCAGTTCTGAATAAGTAACTATGAAAGTAACTGACAGGCAAAATTTGTGTATATTTCTTTAATTAAGTGAATATATATGTATATATATAAAATGAATTAATTTATAGAGTCTGAGTATTGCAGCATCTTATCTATATTTAGTTTGCTATTGGTAAGGTCTCTTACTAAACTAAAGAAAGATAAGGAATAATAAGAAATGACATAACTTATTGTTGAACAAACTGCCAACAAGCGACCGGATGACATTAAATGAAAAATACAATTAACCTTTTTTTTTTTAAAAATCACAAATGCATAAATTACATATGTCATAAAATATAGTCTACTGAACCTCAGAATTCCTGCTGATTGCAGTTTCACAGTATCATATGAAATTATTAATGATCGACTGACTAATTCATTTTATTTTTACAACACAGTAGTTGTACATAAACTTTCCTGATACGGATGAACAGCCAACTGTTTTGTAGGTTGTTGTGATTTTAAGTTAATACATTGGTATCTAGAAGGTCAGGCACTGAGTTAACCTAAGAAATAACTATGCTTGCAAGTTTGTGTCATCTCATTACTACATCAAAGTACGATAAGTGAAATGTTTGCTGTCTTAATCTTGGATTGTATCAAGGCTATGAAGCTCCCTTGTGTTCTGCAAATCTGAGAACATCAGACACGACAGCCCTGTCTGCTCATTTCCCTGTAGTTAACATCTCAGGGGAGGAGTGAGGAAAGGGAAAATAAGCAGTACTCTACAGCCTTATCAGTGACTGCCTGTCATGACCACAGCTTAGGGTCCACCATTCTTGTAAGTTTTGTTAATCATTTAAAATAAACCCTGTAACTCCTTGATTTGTCTCTGCCTGTTCTTGTGTTCTGCGCTTGGGTTCAAACCTGTTTTGTGACACTGCCTGTCTAAAGCAGGCAGTAAATAGGCCGAGTGAGACAATGAAAACACTCCTGAGAGCAAAGAGCTGGAATTTATTAATCAGTTTTAGGCAAGCTTTCCTTTTAAATATCTATGTTGTTTTTAATTCAATATTAAGAATTAAAACCCCTACTGTGTAACATTCCAGTATACAAATGGACCTCATGTTGACCCTACATAGGCTACAGTTTGAAAACATGCTCCAGTGGTTTGTGCCAGAAGTTCCATTCTTTTCCTACCAGATACTGTATTAATTCCTGTTGCAATTGCACAGCACCAAATTAAACAGCCTTGGTGAAAAAAAAACAAAAACAAACAAAAAAAGGAATAAAGAAGAAAGGGAGCACGTTATGTTCAGAGTTTAGGATTTGAATCAGCTGGAAGAAGGGTCTCTCTTTAACAAAATTGTTTCTTGTATGTTACTAAAATCACTGAATGAAGCTGTGCAGATACAATATTATAAACTGTATGTATCACCATGAAACCAGACATGTCTTTAGTTGGTGATGCAGAAATCACATAAATATGTTTTTATGTTTGGCTCTGATTTGTTCTCAAGTCTGTTTACTCTGCTGGTACTGCAGCTGATAGAACACACAAAATGGATTATTCTACTGGTATTTGTTACAGAGAATATTCAATAACTTTAATTTCACTTTGATTTGGCAAAAAATTACGTGATATCCTGCATTATGGGACAGTGTCAGACCTAAATGCCCTTCAATAAAAAATCATGTTTAAACATCAACAGCTTTAATGTGCTGCTGTCAGGTGGAAATAAGCAGCTATATTGATCAGTAAAAATATATTAACACATATTTTCTACCAACATTCCTCTCTTGCATCTTTTGCAGTAGCAGCACTTTTTGCAATCTTAAATGTTTACATTCATTGTAGCTTTTCATTAATCCTCCTATTATCTTTGGAATCAATTTGACCCCATTCAGTGTCTAACATCTCTAAACAAATCATTGTTGTAATTTTTTCAATTTCATTTAAAGGGCTATTTACACATAAACTTGAGTAACAATTTTAATTATGATGTTTCCTGGAGGTTTAAATTGCTGGGATCAAGTTTAACCCAAGGATAAAAGATGTCAGTAAATTTGAAGGTAATAGGAGGGTTCAGGCAACCTATTGACTAAAATAGGCAGTATATGATTGGTCCATTTGTGTGAAAGAAGAGTCACATGACACCTTAAAATGATCATATTACATGTTTAATAAACTTTCGTGAAAACCACAGAGTACTTTATTTCATTATGTGATTATTTTTTTTTGTTTACCTGACAGAATTTGTCAGTCAGATGAGAGTCATGAAACACGGTTACTTTGTGTTGTTAGGTGTGAGGGTCATAGACTGGGTTCACTGTGTTTTTGGGATTTTGTCTCTGTGTGTTGTTGGGTGTGCCTCTGTTCACTGCAGGCTGGGCGGAGCCGATCAGGAGAGACACGCGCACACTGGCAGCTGTGGCTCATCGGCTCATCAGCCGTGCCCTGTTTCAATACTGGCGTCCCACAGAAGACCGACGCCAGAGGATTGTGATACCTACCTCGGGGTACAGTCAGGCCACGAGCTGCTACACCACGCTGAGCATGTCCAGCTTTCTTGATGTTCTCTAGCTTCGAGTTTATGGTATGGGTTTCTCTGCCTGTTTCCAGTTCTCCTCCTCGGCTCCAGCACTCAGCACACCTCCAAGCACTCCAGCGTTTGTCACCCACGG
>NW_007578047.1:502150-538733 GCF_000690725.1 Stegastes partitus | reverse complement strand
GACAGGCTGGGACAGGGAGTTTTGGTTCCTTCCCACTGCTTGCTCAGAGGAAGTCCAAAGGCTACTTTGGATTGATGGGTTCTCTGTTTAAATTTGTAAGGTCTATACCTTACTTAGTTAAGCACTGTGTGATAACGTGTTGTATGCGCTATACAAATCAAATTGAATTGGATTGAACTTTACATCATTAGGTGTTCCATAACACAAAATCTTTTCCAAAGTTACACAAAAATGAACCCAAAATGTTTGAATTTTTGGACATGTCCAAAAGATGTGGGTGTGATCAGCGTCAATGTGCCCACACCATCTCCAGCATTGCTGATGTGGTTGAGATTGTCAGCTTCTAATGTGTTGTGTTATAAAAACGAACTAGATTCTTCAAGCCAAATTCTCTCCACTGCTTTGAGCTTGTGGATGACTGCTGAGTATTCCACATTGAACGCCAGTCCTCCCTTAGTATTTCTAAAACTCCTGGCAAAAATTATGGAATCACCAGTCTTGGAGGATGTTCATTCAGTTGTTTAATTTTGGAGAAAAAAAGCAGATCCCAGACATACCACAAAACTAAAGTCATTTAAAATGGCAACTTTCTGGCTTCAAGAAACACTACAAGAAATCAAGAAAAATAATTGTGGCAATCAACAACAATTGCTTTTTTAGATAAAGCAGAGGGAAAAAATTATGGAATCACTCAATTCTGAGGAAAAAATTATGGATTCACCCTGTAAATTTCCATTTTCAAAACTAACACCTGCATCAGATTACATCTGCTCATTAGTCTGCAGTTAAATAGGAGTGCTCACACCTTGGAGAGCTGCTGCACCAGGTGGATTTACATGAAGCATGGCTCCAACATGAGAGATGTCAGTTGAAACAAAGGAGAGGATTATCAAACTTCGTAAAGAAGGTAAGTCATCACAGATTGTTGCAAAAGATGTTGGTTGTTCACAGTCAGCTGTGTTTAAAATCTGGACCAAGTACAAACAACATGGGAAGGTTGTAAAAGGCAAGCATACTGGTAGACCAAGGAAGACATCAAAGCATCAAAACAGAAAACACAATATGTCTTGAAAACAGAAAATGCACAGAGAAACAAATGAGGAACAAATGGGGAGAAACTGGAGTCAACATCTGTGACTGAACTGTAAGAAACCGCCTAAAGGAAATGGGATTTACATACAGAAAAGCTAAATGAAAGCCATCATTAACACCTAAACAGAAAAAAACAAGGTTACAATGTGCTAAGGAAAAGCAATCGTGGAGTATGGATGACTACGTACCGCAGGCTTTTAAAGTTGCTATAATAAAGCCACTTCAAAAAAAGCCTACTCTAGATCCAGGTGTTTTAGCCAATTACAGACCAATATCCAACCTTCCTTTCATCTCAAAAATCCTTGAAAAGGTCGTGGCAAGCCAACTGTGTGATTATCTGCATGTAAATGGTTTGAATGAAGAGTTTCAGTCAGGATTTAGAATCCATCATAGTACAGAGACAGCACTGGTGAAGGTCACTAACGATCTTCTTCTAGCTTCAGATAGTGGACTAGTGTCTGTTCTGGTTCTATTGGATCTTAGTGCGGCATTTGATACTGTTGATCATAGCATCCTATTGCAGAGACTGGAACATGCAATTGGACTTAAAGGGACTGTGCTGAACTGGTTTAAATCATATTTATCAGACAGATTCCAGTTTGTTCATGTTAATGATGGTTCTTCCAGCCGTACCAGAGCTGCTAATGGAGTTCCTCAGGGTTCTGCATTGGAACCAATATTATTTACTCTGTATATGCTTCCGTTAGGCAGCATTATTAGGAAGCACTGCATACATTTCCATTGTTATGCAGACGAGTTATATTTATCTATGAACTCATAACCACTTTAACAGTATCCCACAATATTGTAAAATCTACAGGGCTATCTTTATTCTCTTCAGTACAGTTTATCATTTCTTTTCTAATTTCTTCTTTAATTTTCTGATTATTTAGCATGCCCACATTAAGGTTCCACAGTGAATTCTTTTTTTCTCATGTTTAAGTTAACATTAAAAAACATTATACTGTGATCAGATAGATCAGTCACACTGATATTAGTTAGATAATTAGTTTTTTCTTTCTTCAATTTAGCTAGCACCTTTCCTCTTTTAATAGGATTATTTAAACTATTGACATTTACTATCTTCAGATGCTATCTTCACACTATTGTATTGTGTTGTCTTAATGGTTTAAGGAAAATAAAAGAGAGCGACCCCTCGAACGTTACCAGAACATTGATATACAATAAGAACATAATGAACAGTTGACCTCCAAAAACAAAAAGAGTTTTCTTACCCTCCTTTATATTGATCCCATTGGGAGATCGAGGGAAAAAACCTCATAACTAAAGAGGGCCCCAGCATAGGAATGACTTTCTCGGCCATCCTAAAAGTCCAACATTTTGCTTCAGGATAAATCTAACAAACACAGAACTCTAATAGACCAACAGCTATATCGGGTCATCACGTTAACTTCAATATGCAGAGAACCCGAGAGAAATAAGACATAATATCCCTATCGGTTTTATAACTCAAATAACTTGCTTCATCAGTTATTTGTCAGAGGATCGTTGAAATTCTTGTAGCTTTTCCTTTGTTCGAAGTGTTGTATTACTGTTGTATTGTGTTTCCTGGTCCCCTCCTTGCGCTGCCAGTCCATCGCTGCGCGGAGCTGAGACTCTGGGTGCCAAATCCTCCACTGTGGTAGCTCACGTTGACTCCATAAGCAAGCGTGCCACCAATTCCTCCTTTGGTTCTTTCACAGTGTTGAAGGTCTGGGTTCCCGAGTCCCAAAATATTGATAAACGGTGTCTGGAACCGGATGCTTTTTTCCTTTAAGACTTTTTTGGCAGCAATGTATTCCATCTCTTCTGGACAATCTCAGTAGCACAGTCATGGTCAAATGAGAGAGTTTTATTTCCCATGGAGATTTTCTTGCTCCAAACCTCTCTCAAGATCCGCTCCTTGATGGAAAATTCATGCAAGCTCACAATAATTGGCCTTGGCATGGCTCCAACTGCAGGTTTCGGTGCCAGTGATCAGTGTGTTCTTTGAATATACAGATCAAAATGCATCGGTAGTTTGAGTTCACGTTTAAGGAGGTTTTCCACAAAATTAGCAATGGACCCCCCTCTTCCCCTTCTGCCACATCGTAGATATGGATATTATTCCTTCTCAATCTGGATTCCAGATCAGTGAGCTTTTCTTGCAGGTGTTTTTGGTGGTTAAAGGTGAAGATAAGAATGCCGTTAGCCTCCAGAGCCCAGTTTTCCAGCTGCTCCAAACACGTTTCTGCTTACTCCACTCTTTCACTCTGCTGCTACTGTTCGGTGACGAGGGAAGCGAGTCTCTGATGAATAGCTTGTTTAAGATTATCCAAGTCCTTTTTCACATGGCTCCTCGGGGCTTGCCCAAAGGCGTTGAAATCATCCCTCATTTCTGATTTCAGGACTCTGATCTCTCTGCTGATGTCTTCTAGCCCAGAGTGGATTCCTGCATCACAGCAAGCTAGGACAGTGTCATGGTAGCCATCTTCTCCTCGTTTACTAGGAACAATGATGACTTCAACCTCATCTTTCTCCATGTTTTTGTTGACGGTACTCCGGGTTTTCTGACCCTTCTGTCTCTGTTCCCCACTCATTTCAACAAAAACTTGCACAAATGTCACAATTTCGAGGTTGGGGGATATTTTCATGTTTGTCTATCGGGAGCTCTGATGTCATGCAGCCTATCTCGCCATTGCGTAACCGGAAGTCACCTCTGCCTTCTGAGCTACATGGAGCCTGGTGGCTTTCAGTAAAGAGTGGTAAACATGCCTCACCTTTCCAGGAACACCCACTGGAGTAATGGTATACATTTGCCCTTCGATTTTTGGAGCTTTTAACTCCAATAAACCCCTGCGCTTCAAACACCTTAAGAATTGTTGCAGCCCAGCACTCCTCTGTCCTTAAGGTTCACCGACTGTCCATCCTGTGAAAAAAAAACATCCAGTGGAAGAAAAAATGTCAATGTAATCCAGACATAACAACAAGGACTGACAGTATTGAGCCCCAGATACCCTCTCCATTAGTCTTTGGAAGGTACATGGGCAATGCAAAGACCAAAAGGCATCCTGTTCCATTGCAACAGGCTTAAGGGGGTACGGAAAGCATTATTGTACAGTTGATTGTACTCACTAGCCATGTCCATATTGGAAAACCCAGCAGGCCTCAGAGAGTGCATTGAGGGACTCCTCAATTCATAGAAGGGGAAAGCCATTCTTTCATGTCTTGTTGTTTAGCAGCCAGTTGTCCACACACTACCAAAGACTGCCATCTTTCATCCTGACCAAGACGTTGGGTCATGCAAAGGGGCTACAACTTTCCCTGACAACCTGTGCCTCCAAAAGCTGGGGAATGTGGGCCTCAACAGCATCATACTCTAAGGGAGGAATGTATCAGTACCATTAAGGCCAGAAACTGCAGATCAGAGAAGCTCCAGATCCAGAGATGTCTACAGACAGAAAGAGCACAGAACCTTAGGGGAAACACAGAGTTAGTGATATGTAATGGTGGTTCTAATTGTATGGAAGAGAGAGGAGAGGAGCTCTGTACATCATGGGAATCCTCTGCCTCCCATTCTACTTCTGGAAACTCTGGGAAGCACAAGTAAACCTGCAGTCTGAGAGCAAAGGGCTCTGTTAGGAAGATACAGCACAATGAAGTTTTTAAGGTATCATGCAGCTGGTCATTAATTATCAAAATATCATCTAGCCCCTCTCTCAATGATGCATTGTCCAATCTGCAAACTGCATTCAGTAACATCCAACATGCCTTCTCAGACCTTCTGTTATCACTAAACACAAAAAAACAAAATGTATGATCTTCAATAAAAATCCTCCCGCAGATCCATTCCCCAATCACCATCATCTCCTTGGATGGATCTATAATCGACTTCGTCAACAACTACAAGTATTTAGGTATCTGGCTCTGCCTCTCTTTTGAAACTCACATCAACTCTCTGCTCACTACAGTCAAAAATAGAATTGGTTTTCTGTATCGTAAAAAATCCTCCTTTACACGCTCCGCTAAACACCTCCTGGTCAAAATGACAGTAGTTCCGATTTTTGACTACGGTGACATACTTTATAGATCCACATCCAAATCCCTCCTCCATAAACTGGACACCATCTACCACACTGCCATCCGTTTTGTCACTGGTGCCTCCTTCATGACTCACCACTGCACTCTGTACAGCCTAGTTAACTGACCCTCTCTTCACTCCCGCAGGCAAACCCATTGGTATTTGTTCATTTATAAAACTATCATAGGTCAAAGTCCGGCATACCTACGTTCACTACTCATCACCCGTCACATCAGCCGCTCACTTCGCAACAGCAACCTCATCCACCTCCTCATCCCCAAAGTCCACACTGTCTTTGGCCGCTATTCATTTCAGTTTTCTGCAGCTTTCAACTGGAACCAGTTACAAAAAAAAATCAAACTCAGTGTATTTATATCTGTATCTTCTTTTAAAAATATGGTGAAGCACGTTTTTATCGAGTCCTGTACCTGCTTTTAGTGTATTTTATCTTCAAAGACTTTTATTGTCACGTTTTGTTTGTGTATTCTTTTCTTATGGATGTATTGTATTTTCTGCTCTGTGCTGCCTCTTGGCCAGGTCGTTATTGTGAATGAGAACCTGTTCTCAATTAACCTACCTGGTTAAATGAAGGAAAAATAAATAAAAACAAAATTAAGAGTTTCATGTTTTAGAAGCAGGATATTAAATTCTATCCTGAATTTTAAAGGGAGTCAATGAAGAGAAGCTAATACAAGAGAAATATGATTTCTGTCACTGGTTCCTGTCAGAACTCTGGCTGCAGCATTTTGGATCAGCTGAAGGTTTTTAAGAGAGTTATTGGGACATCCTAATAATAAGGAATCTTAATAGTCAAGTCTAGAAGTTATGAATACATGGACTAGTTTCTCAGCATCACTCTGAGACAGGATGTTCCTGATTTTTACAATATTACATAGATGAAAGGAGGTCGTCCTACAAACTTGCTTCATATGTGTATTGAAAGACAGGTCCTTGACAAAAATAGCCCCAAGCTTCTTTACAGAAGTGCAGGCCAAGGCAATGCCATCTAGAGTAGCTCTCTGGTTCGATAGTGTGTTTCTGAGATGTTGAGAGCTCACAGCCCAAAGAAGCGACACGGGGCTGCTACCCAGAAGGCCAACCACCCACAGAGCAGAAGATCGGGGTCGGGTGCTATTCTCACTGTTTGGTAGGCAGGAGTTGTTCTGGTGTACTGCCCCCCAGTGGCGTAGACTACCTCTAGGGACATGGAATGTCACCTCACTGGTGGGGAAGGAGCCTGAGCTGGTGCGGGAGGTGGAGCGCTACCGGCTAGATATAGTCGAGCTCACCTCCACCTCCATTCTCGGCAATAAGTCAGACACGTTCCCACTGGGTGTTGGACTTCACCAGGGCTGCCCCTTGGCCCCGATCCTGTTTGTGGTCTTCATGGACAGGATCTCAAGGGTGAGTAAGGTGTCCGGTTTGGGGACCTCAGGATCGTGTCTCTGCTTTTTGCAGATGACAAGGTACTGCTGGCTTCATCAGATTGTGACCTTCAACACACACTGGAGTGGTTTGCGGCCGAGTGCGAATCAGCGGGGATGCGGATCAGTACCTCCAAGTCTGAGGCCATGGTCGATGGACGGCCTCCTCTGGGTAGGGGGGCAGTCGCTTCCTCAAGCGACAGAGTTTAAGTATCTTGGGATCTTGTTCATGAGTGATGGGAAAATGGAGTGCGAGGTGGACAGGCAGCTTGGTGCGGCGTCAGCTAATGCGGGTGCTGCAGTGGACCATTGTGGTGAAGATCTGAGCTGCAAGGCGAAGCTCTAATTTACCAGTCCATCTACGTCCAAACCCTCACCTATGGTCACGAAAGAAGGAGACTGAAAGAAGGAGATCGCGGATACAAGCGGCCAAGAAGAGCTTCCTCCACAGGGTGACTGGGCTCAGCCTTAAAGATCGGGTGAGAAACTGTTAGGATGGTATGTTTGTGTTGTGTTTTTGCTTGTTTCTCTGCCTTGGTGTATGGTGGGTGTGTTTTCCTCTTCTCCCTGCAGGCTGGGCGGAGCCGACCTGAATGAGACAATCAAGTGCTGACAGCTGCGGCACATCTTCTCATCAGCAGCCAGCTGTACAAATATGGGCAGCTCACAGACCTTCAGCGCCAGATGATTGTGATTCCTCACCGTGGTACAGTCAGGCCGCTTAGCAGCAACTTCTCGTGAAGCAGCAAGCTAAGTTCACTGTTTTTGAGTGTCTCTAGTTCATGGTTTTTCTCCTCTGTATCTCCAGCGTCTCATCTCGGCTCCAGCTCCAGTGCTTCTCCCCACACGCCTGCCGCTTCTTCTCCCTCGAGCACACATCATAGGAACACACGACCACGAGCACCTTCACCGATGGATCTCCGTTCGAGCACCTGCACAGGGAAGATCTTCACGGGAAACGGATTCGCACCAGCACCGCTCCTGGAGCACCGCACCTCCACCTACCACCTGGGATCTCCACCACGACACCCCCACTGGATTCCTCCACCGGGACACCCTCAACTTCCCCTCCCTTGTTAAATAAATCTTTTCCTTTAACCTTTTCTCCTGCCTCCCTTTTTCGTTGGGTTCGCCCGCACAAATTCTGAGACTCGGGTCGTCACAAGAAACTCAGCCATCCGGAGGGAGCTCGGAGTAGAGCCGCTGCTCCTTCGCATCGAAAGGAGCCAGTTGAGGTGGTTTGAACACCTGATTCCAGGCATGTCTGAAGGACATAAAGGTCTGGATGACCTGTAATTTCCTTCATTTAAATTCAGACAAAACCGACGTTATTGTATTTGGCCCTAAACACCTCAGAAACACACTATCGAACCATATTGCCTTGGCCTTCAGTTCTACTGTAAAGAACCTTGGAGTTATTTTTGACCAGGACATGTCATTCAATAGCCATATAAAACAAGTTTGTAGGACAGCATTCTTTCATCTATGTAGTTTTGAAAAAATCAGGAATATCCTGTCTCAGAGTGATGCTGAGAAGCTAGTCCATGCATTTATAACTTCTAGACTGGACTATTGTTTGGTTCCTCCCCACCGTTGCCAACCGCTTGCTCAGAGGGAGTCCAAAGGCTACTTTGGATTGGGTTCTGTTTAAATTTGTAAGGTCTATACCTTACCATGTTAAGCGCTATGCGATGACATATGTTGTAAACTGTGCTATACAAATAAAATTAAATTAAATTAATCTGAATTGAACTGATTCGTACGGATGGATGGAGTATTAATTAAAGGAAAAGATTCCCTTGTACAGTCTAGTGGGGATGGGATCTAACAGACATGTTACTGGTTTAGATGAATTTACTAGTGACGTGAGCTCTGAGAGATTTAGAGCAGAGAAGCAGTCCAAGTATAAATCATAGATGCTTCCAGAGCTGCTGCTATCTCTAGCAGACTCCATTTTTGCTGAGGGAGAACCCAAGTGCAGACAGTAAAGAGAACAAGGAGAACAGAGGACTAGTGATGGTGAATAAACAAGGAGAAATCAAAATGCAGGTACCCAAAACAGAAAAAAATCACACAGGGGATTTATCTAGGTGAAGTAACTAAGCAAACAAATTCTACAAAATGTTTAGTGAGCTAAGGAGGCTAACGCTGCACATGGTGCACAGAATCTACAGGGAAGACACAAGACAGTAATTATTGGCAGACCTGGGGGATACAACTAGAGCAAACCAAAATCAAATACCACAAGTTAAAGAGAAGTGCAGAGAATAAACACTATTTGGAACATGAGAACTTACTGACTAAAAAAAAAAAACCACATTGACAAACACCGGGCTAAAGGTTAGGAAACCTTATCTGCCAGGTTGGGGCTGGGAAGGGCCCAGCATGAGTCTGTGAAGTGGTGAGCAGTATTTGCATGGATGAAGAATCAGTGGCATCATGCAAGCTTGGAGCTAGCAGGTGAAGAAAATGGCTTACCTAATTGCCCCTTGGGGGTAAATAAAGTTTTTTCTGATTCTGATTCTGATTCTGATTTGTTCTGAGTCTGGAGGATTAGGCAGCATGGCAGCAGAAACAGGCAACGGATGATTCAGAGTGATACCAGGGAGATAAACAGAGTTCAGGGCATTGTGACTAAGTTGACGATCTGGCAGTGAGTGATGTCTGAACCGGGGTTTTATAGAGAGGAGTGGTGACTGGAGACAGGTGAGCCAGGTTCTGCACTGATGTCCACACATACAGGGAGAGAGGGAAAGTAGGAGGAGAAACTGCAGTTTATCAGAGCACGGCAGGAACTCAATTATGTTGTTGATGATACACAAAGTTTGGTGTCCAGCAAACGTAACGTCTAGTCTGATGGCCAAGAAGCTCAATTTTGGTCTCATCAGGTCAAAGGACCTTCTTCCAACTGACTTCTGAGTTTTGCAAACTGCAGTCAAGATTTATTCTAAGCCTTTTTCACAATGACTGTCTTTTTGCCACTCTCCTATTAAGCTTTGATGATGAACCCGGGCAACAGTTGTATACACAGTGTCTCCTGTCCCAGCCGCTAAAGCTTGTAACTCTTTCAGAGGTCTTGGGGGCCTCCCACACTAGTCCCTATCTTGCACAGCCACTTAGTTGTTGAAGTTGGCCTGTTAGAGGCAGATTTACACATGTGCCATGTTCCTTCCATTTCTTAATGACGTACTTTAACTGTACTCCATGGGATATTCAGTCACTTGACAAATTTCTGGCATTCTTCTCCTGTTTTCAATAATCTTATCATAGAGTTGCTTGAACCTTCAAGTGTTCTTTTGTCTTTGTGTTGTAGTTTAAACAAGGAGTATTCCAGTGACTGGACCTTAACATTTGTAGAAATCTGTTTGCAATTTGACATGAAAGAATCGAATAGGAATATTATAGTTAAATTCCAGTGAGATTTTTCTTTTACTGTATCAGAAATATTCACTTCAAATCCCAGTATTGTACTTAAATCAAGAATAAATAAATAGAAACATGTTTGATTTATTTGTTCCCCCCCAAAACATGAAGAAACAGTGTATGCAGAGGGGTATGCCGGAGGAAAATAAAACAACCATAAGGCATGTACAGGACTAATGAGAAAGGAAGAATAAAGTAAAGAAGGAAGGAAGCCATTTCTTCCAAAGCTGAGAGGGAATGCATTCCACTGCAAATTGTCAACTTGGCCATGCAGAGTATGAGAATTCTATCTGATAAAAGATTTTTGACGTCATCCAAGTGAACGGATGATGGCCAGATGGATAATGTCCAAATCAACATCATGATTGGGTAATAAGGAAAAAAAAACTAAATGCGCATTCTTTGTTGAGGCCAACGTGAGTGGCTCCTTTTTGTGATGTTTACACTGATACCAATCACACTTCAGCTATCACACCAAACATCCCGCCTGGTTGCCACTGTTTTCCAGCCTTACATGCAACCGCATAATGTCAACAGACAGTTTTTTTTTCTCTGTAAAATGTGCACTCAGCAAATGAATTGCCAAGAACATTTTCACTTAGGTTTTTGAGAAGATGAGAGAAAATATATTGGATGCCTGGATTATTTTTTACAAGGACTGTTTTTATTTTTTTGCTTGTAGCTTTAAAAGTCTGGCATATTCTGTATGTACCACATATAAGGATAGTTAGGCTGGGCATTCAATGCCAGTTTTGAATAGTAAGTAATTACATTTACTTTATTACTGCATTTAGGTGTATTTTTTATGTATCTGTGCATCTTAGTGCATCATAGGAGGCTTGTGACTACATAAAATTGTCTAACTGGGCCCCCTTGTCACATTTAGATGCACATTAGTTGTTGACTGTTCCACCAAGTAAAGATTTCCCCTCTAAGCACTGTAAAACATGTTGTAAAGCAAGAATGCTTTAAAAAATATCAACAGAACTAGTTTTTTGTATCAATTCATTTCTTATAAAGAGAAATAAAAAAGAAAGTAAAAGCAAATCAAATCAGAATTCAGTGTTAGCATCCTTTTCCTTTGAAATATTTAAAAACAGCATCAGTTCTCCTCTGTACACTTACGCAGCTTTACAAAATATTCAGTCGATAGGTTGGTAAAAGCATCTGAGAGACGAGAAGTTCCTCATACAAACTCTGAGCTGGGGAGGAATGATTTAAAGTACAAAACACCTAAATACTGGAATCAGCTAGAAGCTCAGAATGCTTTTAGAACTCTCTCTGTGTGTGTGTGTGTGTGTGTGTGTGTGTGTGTGTGTGTGTGTGTGTGTATGTTGGTATGTCTGGATTATGGAGACCTTTTATCTGTTTACATACTTGCGTTATGAGGACAGTAGGGGATTATAAGGACACCCCCACTGTCCCCATAATTCAAACAGTGTAGCAGCACTCAGGAGGCCACCACTAACCTCTCGCCTCTCGCTTTTTCTCGATTTGTCCCTACAACATGGTAAACCGTGTGTGTGTGTGTGTGTGTGTGTGTGTGTGTGTGTGTCTGTGTCTGTGTGTGGTTAAACTTATATATTTTGTCATGTTATGCCTGTTAGGTAAGAATGCTTAGATGCTTAGTCACATATTAAGCTGTATGACAACAAATTATCTATTAAAAAATATAGCTCACCTGGTTGAGCTTGTGTCCCATGTGCAGGGCTACAGTCCCAATGTGGAGGTCATGAGTTCGAATCCCGCTCACGACCCTTTTCCCACATGTCCTCCCCCCATTCTTCTCCCCTACTTTCCTGTCTCTCTCTGACTAAAGCTATCCAATAAAGGCACAAAGTCCAAAAAAAAAAAAACTTAAAAAAAACAACAACAAACAAACAAAAAAAGAAGTGTCTGACAATCCAAAACATAACATTTAATACATAAAATAGGTTCCAAATGTTTTTAATACTTGATTTCAGGAAAGAAAAACATTTATTGAACCACTAAAAACAACAAGAAGCCAACATATACATATGTTCATGAAATGACAGGCAGACAGATAAACAAACAACCACCCCTATCAGTCCTGACAGCTTCATCCAACTCAATTCAATACAATTTTATTTGTATAGCGCAGTTTACAACATATGTCATCACATAGCGCTTTAGGTATAGACCTTGCAAATTTAAACAGAGAACCCAACAATCCAAAGTGGCCTTTGGACTCCCTCTGAGCAAGCAGTTGGCAATGGTGGGAAGGAAACAAACCCCCCCCAAAGGAGGGGGAAAAAAACACTCTCGAAAGAACCAGGCTCAGAAAAGGAGGCCATCTGCCTCGACCGGTTGGGTAAGAGTGGGGATGAGGGGATGGGGAACACAGGATAGCAGATGGAGAGTAAGCAATGGAACGGAACACTAAATATGAATAGAAGTATTTTGAGGGTTGGTGAGGCCAGCAGCTGCAGGTCAGGGACGTGAAGGTCCAGATCCAGAGACGTCCACAGAGAGAACAAACACAGGACCTCGGGGGAAATCTACTGAGCTGAGGATGAAAACTGTAAAAACCATAAACACCTTTGGCTCACTGACAAAGCCCCATCAGAAGAGATACTTAAAGATGTTAACAAGCCTCAAGTCACTATCCCAATTACTATCATGGAAACCAGTGACTCGTACATGGCACTTCACTAATCATGGAGTCACTTGGGTATAAGATCAAGAGTGCAACATGCTAAGAGGGGCCCACATGGAGACAAAGGTTGGAAGCCAAGATCAAGAAATCCTGGGACTTCGGTCAACTGACAGACGTGCAGAAGGGAGTCATAAGTCCTGGATGGATAAATATAACAAGATTATGAATTGGCACTATCCAGAGTTAGTCATCATCACAAAGGGAGGCATTCAATGAATCTCAAGCATGAAGAGCTGGAAAGCACCGGGACATTATCAAGCCACACTGGCTGACCCATCATTAGAAGCATTCACTCACAGAAACATTGCAAAAGACCTGACTACCTTGGTCAGGTGGTCAGGTCTTGGTCTCTATGCAGACTTGCCATGCCAAAGGGAGGTTCATGGTCTGTGTCTCCTCAGCACGTTTGGCTAAATTGTTCTGTCATGACTAACTGCCTTTCTAGACCTGAATGCTGAACAGAGTCAGGTGCATAGTAATTAAATTAAGTTTTATTTATATAGTAACAATTCACAACATACATCATCTCAAGGAAATTAATTTCGTAAGATGAAGACCTCACAAATTTTAAACAGAGAACCCCAATGAAAAGCCCAAGTTTCCTTTGGATTCCCTTTGACTAAGCAGTCAGCAGCAATTATAAGGAACCCAAAAACCTCCCCTTTTAGCTGCAAATTCAGACACCTGCAGAGTAAAAAACCACAAACCTCTGCCTCCCATTCTACGTCTGGAAACTCTGGAACCACAAGTAGACCTGTCGTCTGACAGCGAAGGGCTCTGTTAGGATAGTATAGCACAATAAGGTCTTTAAGGTAAGATGGAGCTGGTCATTAAGAGTTTAATATATCAGAAGCAGGATTTTAAATTGTATTCTGGATTTTACAAGAGGCTAATGAAGAGAAGCTAATACAGGAGAAATATGATCTCTGTTACTGGTTCCTGTCAGAACCCTGGCTGCAGTATTTTGGACCAGTTGAAGGTTTTTCAGAGAGTTATTGCGACACCCTGATAATAAGGAATTACAATAGTCCAGTCTAGAAGTTATAAATGTAAGGGGCGGCTGTGGCTCAGGTGGTAGAGCGGGTCGGTCAATGATCGGAAGGTTGGTGGTTCGATTCCGTCCTGTAACCTGTTTCATGGTCGTTGTGTCCTTTGGCAAGACACTTCACCCACCTTGCCTGGTGTGAATGCGTATGAATGTATTGTTTGAGGTGGTGGTCGGAGGGGCCGTCGGCGCAGAATGGCAGCCTGTCAGTCTGTCCCAGGGCAGCTGTGGCTACAATTGTAGCTACCACCACCGGAATGATTGTGTGTGAATGAATAATTGACAGTGTAAAGTGTCTTTGAGTGTCTAGAAAAGCGCTATATAAATCTGATCAATTATTATTATTACTAGTTTCTCAGCATCACATTTCTCAGACAGGATATTCCTGACTTTTAGAGTATTACGTAGATGGCTGTCCTACAAACTTGTTTTATATGACCATTGAACGACATGTCCTGGTCAAAAATAACTCCAAGGTTCTTTACAGTAGAACTGGAGGCCAAGGCAATGCCATCAAGAGTAGCTATCTGGTTCGATAATGTGTTTCTGAGTTGCTTAGGGCCAAATACAATAACCTCATTTTTTTAGAAAGAAGAAGAAAACTCAATATTATGTATTTTGTAAACACCCTATCTTCTGAGATAGGTAGAGATACATGGATAAATTGAGGTTTATGAAATACAATCTACGTTCCTACTCTCACCTATGGTCATGAGATCTGGGTAATGACCGAAAGAACAAGATCGCGGATACAAGCGGCCGAAATGAGTTTCCTCCGCAGGGTGGCTGGGCGCTCCCTTAGAGATAGGGTGAGGAGCTCAGTCACATGGGAAGAGCTTGGAGTAGAACCGCTGCTCCTCCACATCGAAAGGAGCCAGTTGAGGTGGCTTGGGCATCTTTTCCGGATGCCTCCTGGACGCCTCCCTGGGGAGGTGTTCCGGGCGCGTCCCACCGGGAGGAGACCTCGGGGAAGGCCTAGGACACGCTGGAGGGATTATGTCTCCCAGTTGGCCTGGGAACGCCTAGGAGTCCCCCCGGAAGAGCTGGGGGAGGCGTGTGTGGATTGGGAAGTCTGGGCGGCTTTGCTAAGGCTGCTGCCTCCGCGACTCGACTCCGGATAAGCGGGAGAAGATGGATGGATGGATGGATGGATGGAAATACAGCTTTTTTAGTTATTTACTCAAACAAAGTTATTAAAATACATCTCCAGACAATTAAGTTTCTCTCAGTTGTTTGTATCCTTTTATTTTACTTTTTTAAATGTGTTTCACATTTGTAGAGATATACAATTTGGACATTTTCACTCAGGGGTGTACTCACTTTTGTTGCCAGCGGTTTAGACATTAATGGCTGTGCATCGAGTTATTTTGAGGGGACAGTAAATTCACACTGTTATAAAAGCTGTACACTGACTACTTTACATTGCAGCAAAGTGTCATTTCTTCAGTGTTGTCTCTTGAAAAGATATAATAAAATATTTAGAGAAATGTGACATACTTTACATATACGTAAGAAATCCATTGGGCCATTTGTCCTTTTTATAGGCAGTTTGGAACAGAGCTCAAAATGTGTACCTTTAGTGATCCAGTTGCTTCACAGAATAATAATTATACTTAAGTTTTAAAACAAATATAGCAAAATAAAAAAAATAAATACAACATTTTCAATTCAAGAAAAGCAACATTTGGTTGAATTTTAAAATGTACATAATTTATTAAATTTTTGATTCTAAATTATCTATTCTCAAATTCTGCATAAAGTAGTTTGATCTTTTTGGAGAACTAAAACTTGTGCAAATGTGCATCAGACTATCCTTTCTGCTTTAGTTACTATTGGTGTAGTTGGACATTGAGAAACCTTTCTCAAATCTCTCCCCACTAGCACTTAACTATGGAGTGTCTCTCTCCACACAATTCTCCCGTCACAGCTGTGGATTGTTACAGGGTGGGTATAAATAAACAAGTAAATTGTCGGATACACTCACTGTTCTCAGGAAACGTCCATCACCACGGATACTGATGGACGCCTTGCTTTTGTTCAGCTATGGAGCCCAGCTGTTGTTTTTGCTTTTCTCTGGCAAATGTAGAATGGTTGAAAAACCCCACAATTTATAAAGGCACCAAGGTTCAGGGAAGAAACAGATTGCTCTGGTATAAAGATTGAATGAATAGGCAGGTGGTTTGAATGTGGTGTCTTATTGAGGTGTTACAGCGTCATACTAGAAAAGGTGAAGTTAGGTCAGAATTAAGAGCAACAAGAAGATGAATGGACTTCACCTATACTATCACTTTTGTCATGACGAGGTTAGATTGGTCAAATTACATTTTTTCAGAATCTTGTTTTTTTTTTTTTTTTTTAAAGGATTTAATAAAGAATGAGAACGCTAAGTAGAACAAAGACAGTATTCACACCTGCATCAAAGGTCAACTCTCATCCAACACTGAGGTTCAGGAAATCCACCCACTTTGTTGAACAACTGTTCGAACATTTTGTCTTTTTTTTTTTTTTTTTTAACTTCACTCCTTTACTTTTAGTGGAAACATATTCAGGAATGTAATTAATTCTTGCAAATTTACAAATTCTCACTGACTTGTCCTTCTCTGCACTCCTCTGCGCTGTCCTTGTTATTTCCATGATTTTACTGTCCGTTTGCTCACAAGTTTATCATTAACGTCTGTACTTTACTTCCTAACAAGTTATGCTTATACAAAATATTACTGCCCTATTGAGCATGACAAGTTAACACTAGGTTAAACCTGTTAAAGATTTCATAGACAGTTTTTGTTTGGCAAACCAAACCTCCATAGGTGACGACAGTGATCAGACTGCATTGTGCAGCACTTTACAAAGCAAAAGGCATTTACCCCCCACTCACAATAATTAGAGAAGGAGTGGAAACTGAAACAATTCTTTATGATCTGAATTGAATCAGTTTGGTCTACAAAAATGTGAAAATTCAAAAGGCAAGGGCAAGGCAAGGTAGCTTTATTTATATAGCACATTTCATACACAAGGCAATTCAATGTGCTTTACATGATTAATAGTGCAAGGTTAAAAGCAGTTAAAAAACAAAAGAATAAAATATATATAAATAAATAAAAGTCTACAGATAGCAAGAGAACCAAACTAAAAAAAAACTGTGAAAAAGCAAAAATAAAACAAAATAAAAATCTAAATATAAAACTAAAAACCAAACTAAAAAGACAAGATCAACCCCTCTCATGGTCTCTTTTCCTCATCAAATTTCAGGGCTAGGGTGCTAATTGTGACAAAATCTGAATTAAAAATACTTTTAAAAAAGCTCAATGAAGCATAAGAGAAAATAAGAGTTTTTAACCTGGATTTAAAAACACTCACATTTGGGGATAGCTTTAGTTCTATTGGTAGTGTGTTCCATTTGTGTGCAGCATAACAGCTAAATGCCGCTTCACCGTGTTTGGTATGATCTCTGGGCTCCACTATCTGACCTGATTCCAAAGATCTCAGAGACCTAGTAGGTGAAAACTTGATTAATATGTAATTTATGTATTCTGGACCCAACCCGCTAAGTGATTTGTAGACCAATAACAGAACTTTAAAGTTGATTCTGTCGCTGACTGGGAGCTAGTCTAAAAACTTGAGGACTGGAGTGATATGCGCTGATTTCTTTGTTCTGGTCAGAACCCAAGCTGCAGCGTTCTGAATGAGCTGCAGCTGTTTGATGCTCTTTTGAGGGGAGTCCAGTTAGGACACCATTACAATAGTCCAGTCTGCTGGAGATGAAAGCGTAGACAAGCTTCTCTTGGTCTTTCTGGGACGTGAAACCCTTTAGTCTGGATTTGTTCTTAAGATGGCAGAAGGCTGTTTTGGCGATTGATTTGATATGACTGCTGAAGTTCAGATCTGAGTCTATTATAACACACTAAGGTTTCGTACTTGGTCTTTGGTTTTTAGAGACAGTGATTCAAGGTATCTACTAATGTATGGTTTCATTGTAACCTTGGTTATCTGAGTAAAGAGACTATCTCTCCACCCAGTTACATATACCATATGTATGGGGAATGACACCCCTGCTCGTCAGGGTACATGGATACTTCTTTAAGACACACCGGTTTGCCTGGTCATGCCCCACAGGTTACCTGTAAAGCACCTGTGCTGGTGGGAAATCAGTGATAGTTTTGATCAAAACGTGTCTCCAAGCGGCCAAAGAGCTGGAGAGATAGTCTCTTCACTCAGAGAGCCAAGGTTACAATGTCACCATATGTTCTCTATTGTCTTGAGACTATCTCTCTACCCAGTTACATATTTGATATGTATGGGACAACTCTTTAAGACACCCTGTGAGGAGACAGTGCAGCCTATAAACCCAATACAGCAATATGTGACAAACGAACTATTTACAAATGTACGCTATTTACATACCGATCAGATGAGGCCCTGCAAGACGCAAAGGCCAAGCCCGAAAGGCAGAGGGGCTATTTAGGTCAGTCTGCAAGACGCATGACATACCCAAGGAGTCCAGATTAAGGCTCCGCAAGTCGCAAAGGCTAAATCTGTCAACAAGCTGGTCACTTTGGTCAACAAGTAAATCACCAAGGGAAACCCCAAGTATATTTAGAGGTCTGCTTTTGTCCAGTCATCTACCAATGAGCCACGCCCAACACCTGTTCTGCAAAGGAGGGACTGGCCGCTACATTCAGATGATAGAACCTTGAAAGGGTGGACTGAGATGATCACGTGGCTGCTGCACAGATTGTGGTTAGCGAGGCTCCCCGCCACAAGGCCCATGAGGCAGCCACACCACGAGTTGACTGTGCCCAAACCCTGGACGGGACAGGCACCCCCAAGAGCACATACGCCTGCTGGACTGTTTCCACCACCCATTGGGACAGTCTAGATTTTGACAAGGTCTTGCCCAAATTGCTGGGGTCAAAGGAGATAAAGAGCCGATCGGTCTTCCTATGAGATGGGGAGACACCCACCACAGCTGAAGGATTTAGTGGCAGCTTCAGAAAACAGTCTCGATCCCCTTGCTGGAGATGAGACTGAGACAGCCAATCTGGCAACCCAAAATGAAGCCAAAGCCCTGCCTGAAGCCACTGCCAGCTACTTCATAATGGAGGAGAGGCATGAAGAAGCTGGAGCTCATCCACAAAGTTGGAACCCCTGGAGCTGTCCTGTGCCTGATGAGACAGTTGATGGAGGTAAAGAGACATAATGGCTCCAGTGTTAGCCAGTCTGCTCTGTGAAGCCATCACCTTGTGCAGCGTTGCAAGCAGGCCATCCATAATCCTGCAGTTCTTGCTAGGGCAGGTAGCCCTAGGTAAAATAGAGCTAGAGGGAGAAACAAGTGGCGTGAGAGCCATACAATTTGCTCGCCGTCTTGCATGTTAGACAGTATGTGACCTGATACAGACAACCTGTGTGCAGCTGGTGTACTGAGTTGTGTGCACACTAGGTCCTTAAAATCAGGCAGAGATGATACTTGTGCCGCTGTGGTGGGTGTCTCCCCATCCTCATCAAACCGAGAGGAGGGTGCCCTGAACTTCTCGGAGAGGGCAATACCCAGAGTCCTGGTTGCCCTGCTAATAACCTCAATAAAGCGGTAGGCTCCCTTACTGTAGGTTTGGGACCTGCCACTTTCTGCCCACAGGAGAGGTCACATTCTTCAGAAGAAATGACAGTCTCCACATCCACGCCCTCCCCTCCTGCCTACTCCTCCTTCTCCTCCAACTCTGGAGTCGGGGGGAGAAAGGGGCCTGGCATGAGGACAAACTGCTGTAGGCTCGATAACAGGGGAGGGGAGGGTAACCTGCCAAGGCCTTGAACACTCCTCCCTATCTCTTGTAGGCTCCACCCCTTTGTAGTTTTCCCACTGAGAACTGCAGGAAGAGGGGAACCTGCACGTTTCACTGCAAAAAACCAACAACGGGCCTCTGTTGTATGTGCCAGCATAATAAAACAGTCCATGCAGGACTGTGGGTTCTTTTTCAATAACACTGCATGTTGGTGACNGCCCAACACCTGTTCTGCAAAGGAGGGACTGGCCGCTACATTCAGATGATAGAACCTTGAAAGGGTGGACTGAGATGATCACGTGGCTGCTGCACAGATTGTGGTTCGCGAGGCTCCCCGCCACAAGGCCCATGAGGCAGCCACACCACGAGTTGACTGTGCCCAAACCCTGGACGGGACAGGCACCCCCAAGAGCACATACGCCTGCTGGACTGTTTCCACCACCCATTGGGACAGTCTAGATTTTGACAAGGTCTTGCCCAAATTGCTGGGGTCAAAGGAGATAAAGAGCCGATCGGTCTTCCTATGAGATGGGGAGACACCCACCACAGCTGAAGGATTTAGTGGCAGCTTCAGAAAACAGTCTCGATCCCCTTGCTGGAGATGAGACTGAGACAGCCAATCTGGCAACCCAAAATGAAGCCAAAGCCCTGCCTGAAGCCACTGCCAGCTACTTCATAATGGAGGAGAGGCATGAAGAAGCTGGAGCTCATCCACAAAGTTGGAACCCCTGGAGCTGTCCTGTGCCTGATGAGACAGTTGATGGAGGTAAAGAGACATAATGGCTCCAGTGTTAGCCAGTCTGCTCTGTGAAGCCATCACCTTGTGCAGCGTTGCAAGCAGGCCATCCATAATCCTGCAGTTCTTGCTAGGGCAGGTAGCCCTAGGTAAAATAGAGCTAGAGGGAGAAACAAGTGGCGTGAGAGCCATGCAATTTGCTCGCCGTCTTGCATGTTAGACAGTATGTGACCTGATACAGACAACCTGTGTGCAGCTGGTGTACTGAGTTGTGTGCACACTAGGTCCTTAAAATCAGGCAGAGGTGATACTTGTGCCGCTGTGGTGGGTGTCTCCCCATCCTCATCAAACCGAGAGGAGGGTGCCCTGAACTTCTCGGAGAGGGCAATACCCAGAGTCCTGGTTGCCCTGCTAATAACCTCAATAAAGCGGTAGGCTCCCTTACTGTAGGTTTGGGACCTGCCACTTTCTGCCCACAGGAGAGGTCACATTCTTCAGAAGAAATGACAGTCTCCACATCCACGCCCTCCCCTCCTGCCTACTCCTCCTTCTCCTCCAACTCTGGAGTCGGGGGGAGAAAGGGGCCTGGCATGAGGACAAACTGCTGTAGGCTCGATAACAGGGGAGGGGAGGGTAACCTGCCAAGGCCTTGAACACTCCTCCCTATCTCTTGTAGGCTCCACCCCTTTGTAGTTTTCCCACTGAGAACTGCAGGAAGAGGGGAACCTGCACGTTTCACTGCAAAAAACCAACAACGGGCCTCTGTTGTATGTGCCAGCATAATAAAACAGTCCATGCAGGACTGTGGGTTCTTTTTCAATAACACTGCATGTTGGTGACTGTCACGACCGGCTCAAAAGCCATGACAAATAAAGCGGGAGGCAGCACAAGAAGTTAAATCACTCATTTATTTAAACCCATAATCAACCCAGACTGGAGCAGAGCTTCCCTCTGCAACTCTCTCTGCAGCTCTCTCGTAGCTCTCTTCATGAGAGTGAGGTGCAGGTGGTTTAAATAGTCCTGGGAACACCGGGCCCAGGTGCTTCCAATGACAATTGCCCAGCCACACCCACGGGAGTCTGTAAGTGGAAAAAGAGACAGACACACACACAAGCCTTTGACAGTGACCTAAACACACACATGTCATGCCCATCCTCCAACGGCATGGAAATGCCACATCCCACACAAAGACGTCCTTGGTTGCCAGCCATAGCTGTCTATACACTGTTACCCTCTTACAGGGGGCAGGGACTAGGAGTGACGCGGAATGACTCATTTCCTTGTTTACAACCAGCCCTGCAGCAAACCAGTTAGCTTTGTGCTCATACAACTGAACTTTGTTATAAGTTGCTTCATGCAGAGGGACAGTTCAGGACTTGGAGTGTGTTTTTGGACGTTTTGGGATTTTGATCGATATGAGAGAGAGAGAGAAGATTGGTTTTGCGCTTGGCATGGACAACCTCAGATCGCGTCAGCTACACCACAGCAATACGCTTTGGGGTGGTCGGCAGTGAGTTGGCGATACGGCTGAGGAAAGTTTCCTCACCCCCTGTGCAGCCAAGCGAGAAGTCGACGTTCAGCGGGGATTCCACTGAGCACATTAGCTGCACCACAGCAATACACCAAGAGAATCACAGTTGTGAGAAATGCTTTTGAGGGATGTCGGCTTGACCAGGCTGGAGTTTCTTTTCACTGTTAGCTAACTCGAGAGTCTGCACTCAACACGGGGCCCCACCAAGCGCATTAGCTGCACCACAGCAGTACGCCAGTATTGGGGATCACAGCCACAGGAGCTGGAGAGAAGAAGCAGGTCTAACAAATCTGACCAAGGAAACAGCAATCCAGGGAGGCTGCCCGCAGACAGACGTCCAATCCACAACCGGTAAGTGAATATATGTTGTATCCCACTCACGTAAATCTTTCTTGCAAAGCAGAACGGATTGTCACACTGCACCCTGACTGAGTGGCGATCAAACAATCACTAATTTCCCGCCAGCACAGGTGCTTTATAGGTAACCTGTGGGGTGTGACCGGGCAAGTCGGTGTGTCTTAAAGAAGTATCCACGTACCCTGACGAGCAGGGGGGTCATTCCCCATACATATGAAATATATAACTGGGTGGAGATACAGTCTCGAGATGATAGAGAACAGTAGTCTTCTTGTCTTTATAACCAAAAACAATTACCTCAGTTTTGTCATGATTTAGCTGAAGGAAATTTTTATTCATCTGACTATTTACTTGTTCTAAACAGTGACACAGCAACTCTATTGGTTCAAAGTCATCTGGGGACAGTGCAAGATATAGTTGTGTGTCATATGTTCTGATAGTCAACATTAAAGTCCTGCATAATTTGACCCGAAGGTAGCCTATATAGGCTAAACAAAAGGGGTCCAAGAACTGATCCTTGAGGAACCCCTTAAGTCACTGCTACTCGATCAGATTCATAATTTCCAATGGTCACAAAATAATTTGCTCTTCCAGATAGGACTGAGCCATTCTAGGACTGTTTCGTTTAGTCCTGCCCAAGTTTCCAACCTGTTCAACAGTATACTATGATCTATAGTGTCAAAAGTGGCACTGAGATCCAATAGGACTAGAGCTGACACCTTTCCTGAGTCAGTGTTCAACTGTATGTGATTTACCACTCTAATAACAGCAGATTCTGTGCTGTGGTGAGGTCGAAAACCAGACTGAAATTTGTCGAAAAGTCCATTTTAGTTTAAGAAATTGGTGAGTATTAGAATAATTCTATGTTGTGATCCAATGATCTTTGTGAAAAGTATGAGAATGCTGTAAATGTCCATTGCCTGTATTTCACCTTGTGAGTGTGAGATAAGGACAAGATGTCCTTAGCAGGTAGTCAAAACACCTTGCCTAATCACACCCATTTGCTGGAGGTTGTCTTCTGTTTTCTATTCACTGTCTTTGTGTGACAACCAATGCTTCATGCTCGTCGCTTGTTCAGATTGTGTACTGTATATGTTGGCTCCTTGCTGAAAGAAAAACACTGCTTTGCCTTAAGAGACGACTCTGTGTATTGATTTGGAGCAGTTAGGATTCCACTGAAGAATTTCCTTAACAGTGAGTTGATTAAAAACCACTTTCTCAACAATCTTGGCTATGAAGGGAAGATTTGAGATCGGTCTATAGTTGGCTTTTATGGAAGTATCCAGCGTTCTCTTTTTTAAGAGTGGCCTAATGGCAGTTACTTTTCAGGGTCTAGTAAAAACGCCTGACTGAAGTGAGAAGTTGATTCTTTGATGCAGATCAGTCAGGACAGACTACACAATAGCTTTGAAAAAGTTAGATGGTATTGTGTCAAGGCAGGGGCAGCACAAGCCATCTCACCCATTTCGATGAAACTTGACCAGTTTGAAGGGGTCCACCCAAAACTACTTCAGTATTGTGGTGTTTTTTGTGTTTTTATTACACCGGCAGTGTTTGGGGGAAATTAGCGCTCATTGCTAAGGCAACCCTGTTAGTGTCAGTGCGCAGCCTCGCCGTAGACCCGAAAGAGATCCGTCCTACACAGTCTGGAATGTTTTTGTGTGTACAGCAGGTGGTGGTAATGCACCTGAACCTTGGATGCCAACCGCCAAATCAATAGGAGAAGTAGCAGCAACAGCAGCAGCAAGCAGCAGAAGCAGCTAGGCTAGGCTCGTAGCTAATGTAGCCAGCCTCGACGAGCTAGGTATAAGCTTCACAAAGCTACAGATACATTCCCCACTGCTGCCCTCTCAGTTAAAATTTTCAGATTATCCATCACTGCGATCACAGCACATGTTCTGGTCGCCATTTTCCTGCATGTGTCCTTCTTTTCATGTGTCCTTATATTCGTTTACAGAGAAATGAAAGTAACGACGAGCATGTAGCCCAAACACAGTAAAAGCACTTATATTTTTCCACAAATAAACAATAATAATGAGTGATATTGTTGGGATCACTTTCAGAGCGATCTCAGAACAGCTTCTCTCTGCCTGGATATATTTTTTATATTTTCTATTTGAATGAATAGTTTGAGTTTATACGCAGCTGGAGCACACGGTACCTGCTCAGCGGCGGTGTTTACAGAATGTTAACCTTCGTCAGTGTGGGTGCACACATCTGTATAGTGATCTCTATAGTTATTAGTGTGGACGAATCATAACAGTAAAATTGGGTATTGACTGTCGAAGGAAAAGAACGACAAAAACATCATAGTATATGCGCTGTCTAATGGGGGAAATAAACGTGTTCCAGACATGAAACATAATTCCAGTTGAAATGTACTGATTTGAATGTTGTGCTGGGGAACAAGAAAAAGTTGAGCAAATTGTCTTCCAGGACACCAAACAATAGATTAAGTGTCGTGACTATTTCATGAATTGCCATGAGACTGGGTGGGTTCTGCACTGGTAGTTGACTTATTCCTGGATGGTTTTTGGAGTTGCATCATTTTATTACTTTATTGATTATGTTGACATTTGACCTTATGGATTGTATTTTTTCATGAAAATAGCAAGCTAGTTCATTGCATTTATCTGTTGAGAGGAGTTCTGGAGTCACCCGAATAGGGGGGTTAGTAAGCTTATCAACCATAGCAAATAAAGTGTGAGTATTGTTTATATTCTTATTAATGATTTCAGAGAAGTATTGCTGTCTAGCCCTGAATAACTCTGGGTTAAAATTATAAACACATTGCTTGTTGAGGTCAGTGTGAATTTGAAGTTTAGTTTTCCTCCACGTTCTGCTTTCTTGCATTCTACTTTCAAGGCCTTTATCATCATAATGTTCCTCCATGGTGTCTTTTCTGTCGGCTCAAGGTTGTTTTAATTTTGACTGGAGCCACAGCATCTATGGCATTTGAGATTTTCCAGGAGTTCATCAACTGTATTTGCACTCACAGTTGCTGACATGACTATGGTTTCCATAAACTGAGCACTGGTATTGTCGTTTATGTACCTTTTCCTAATAGACACAGAGGTTGATTGAACATTTTGAATGATCTGTAAGTCAAAGAACAAGCAGAAATTATCAGACAGAGCCGAGTCCTTAGCATCAACAGAAGAAATGTCAGCATCTTTCGAGATTACCAGATCTAGAGTGTGGCCTTGGATATGTGTGGGCACTTTCACATGTTGTAATAGACCAAAGGTGTCTAGTAGAGCAGACAATTCTTTGGCATTACTGTCCATGTTTTTGTCTACATGAATGTTAAAATCCCGTTATGATTTAAAAATTGATTTCAATTCACATAATTGACAATAGCACACCAAATTTGATACGTTTTCCTGAGTATCTTGGTGGTCTACAAATTAATTTAAAAAAAAAAACAACAACTTTTGAATCACCCTTCACTAAAAAATAAGAGACATTCAAAAGAGCTAAAACCACCAAACATAAATTCCTTGCACTGAAATAAGGATTTAAAAATGGCAGCAATTCCCTCACATTTCTTGCCAGTGCGACACTTTTCATGAAACTGAAATTTGTTGGTGCTGCCTTGTTGAGAATGGTGCCACAGCTACCTTCAGTCAACCATGTTTCATTAAGGAATGAAATTTCTAGGTTATAGTTCATAATGACATCATTAATTAACAGTGATTTGTCAACTAGTGATTTAGAGTTGAGCTAACTTTGCAGAGATAACATGAGACACTGGTATGTTCTGAGTTTGACATGCTATACTCAGTAAGTTAGCAGCTGTACTCTTTTATTTATCTTCAGTTTGACCTTTTTTCTGTTACCTGTCATTACAGGAATTCAAAGAGCTACATGAATTCCATAGGGCCCTGATTTTTCCTGGGGGAGAACGTAATTGATATTAATATCACAGCTTAGACCCTGCACATATCAGTCAGACTGAAAGCCAGGATGTTTCCTGGGTGGTAACTGGGGTCTGTGACTTTTGGGCGATGCTGGCCTGGTGGAGTAGGAGGGGCTGAATAATGGGGGAGATTTAGGAGAGAGAAACTTGACCGATGTATGGGTATCTAAATATTTTAACTCCTTTTTGGTTTACCTTGGGTCATAGATTAATTGGCGCAGCCTTATTGGCTACAAAGATGCAGATGAAAGGTTTGAATATTAATTGAAATTGTGGGTGTACTCGGGAGCGACTTTGATTTTAAAAGTAGCGAAGTAGATTACATGGTGTAAATTGCACTCAAGTATGAGTAAAATTACACACTTGAAAAAAATACTCATAAAAGTACAAGTACCCCAAAAATCTACTTAATTACAAAAACGTGAGTATTTGTAATTCGTTACTTCTACCCCTGCTGATGACAACAATGCAGTTGAAGCCTCCATTTGGGTCAGCTGTCCTCCAGAGCGGCATCTTATCTTTGGTGGAGAGCATCTTTGTCTCTTGTCCTTGGTAGGGGCCACTGGTGTGTGATGCATGCAATAAAAAATGTTGGATGTCAGCATCCGCACTCATGGCTTATTAAGACAAAATCCGTCTGCCTTAAAAAGGTGTCTGCGTTCCCAAAAAATTTAGAAACTTTCAATAAAGTTCACTGATAGAGTGGCACAGGAATCCTTGAGCGATCTGTTAAGTATCAGCAGCCTGCTGAATCTTTTGTCTCCTCCTCATAGTGTTGGCAGAGGTCCACTCAAAAACACATCAGTATTCAGACATATAGCTTTGTTCAGCAGATCAATAAAATCTTGTTTCAGTACCTCTGATTGTTGTTTCATGACATCTAGGGCTCCTGTGTGTATGATGACAGTTTTCACTGTCGGATGCTCAGCGACAATGTTAATAGTTTTCTTCGAGATATCAGACACCATGTCGTTGGTAAAACACAATACTTTGGTGTTTTTCATGTGGCAAAAGCAACTTATCTCATTCACAGCTCTCAGACTGACTATCAATGGTTGCGGCCCAGTAGTTAGCTCTTTCTGCAGCCTTTTCCTGTATGTTTTAGTTTCATACCTTTCACTGGTGCTGGGAGATGAACATTCTTTCAAGGAGTCAGAGTCTTCACAGTCTTGTAGAAATGGAGCAAATCTGTTTTCTAGTTTGATGCCTGTGTCTTGGATTTGTTTGCTCTTTCTACTTGTAGCCACTGACCTCAGCTGGTTTCTCCTTGATACTGGGGTTGAAGTAACACAGTGCAGGCCATCCAGTTTCATCATTTATCTCAGAGCGCTGAATTGTGCCTGTTATCCGTCTTCTCATATCTTTATTCCTTGGCTTAGCTCCAAGTAGTTTTCAGGGAGGACTACTGGCTGATTTACTTCTGTTTGCACAGGCCTCTTTTATTTTGGCTGTGCAGGTTAGCTTTCTGTTAGCCTGCTCTTGTCCATTGAATGGAGACAGCGGTAGAGTAGTCTCATTCCTATTATTTCCATTTATCTCAACATTCACTTAAGTCGGTAAGTCTTTGTTTCCAGTACTGCAGTCTTTGACACTCAGACCTCCGGAGGTCCATGGAGCTGCCAGAGGAGAAGCCAAGAGGGGTCCAGCTACAACCAGGAAGATGAAGAGCCAGCTGCACCGAGGCACCGGGCCCTCTGGGAAAAAAAAATTCTTAAAAGACACACAATGAACATTGTTCAAAATCAGAAAGAAAACATTCTAACCTAATAATGACAGGTAATGCTAGTTCAAAACCAAAACAGTCTCATTCTCTAACTCAGCTATCTGACATGCCAGGTTGAAAGACTAGACAAGAGAAGCTCATAAGCTAATGGAGACTACCTTCAACAACATCGATATAGATCCTCAGTCATCCAGGTCATGGTAATCTTGGAGCTTCAGTGGAAAGCAACTGGACTTCTCTTTTTAGGTTCTTGTAGACGTTTCATCTCTCATCCAGAAGGCTTCTTGACTTCGGACTGACTGGTCGGGAGTTTCAGATGTATATAGTCACTGTGTTGTTACTATACTTCCGCCACATTTGGAATAAGTAGCTGGAGCATCTGAAAAACTCCTAAGGATTTTCTCCAAACACAAGATATCAGTGAACTTCAGACCTAGTAACACTCTGAGATAAACACTGGTTCACCCCAAGGATAAAACAGCAACACACACGGGGAGCAACGTTGTATATACAGTCCATTGCAGGAGGAGTCCACATACTTGTACATGGGGGAGATTATACAACAGCTCCACAAGCTCCACAACTGCATCGGCCATCTCTAAACAGAGGAGGACCACGACACCACTTATCAAGCACCTATAAAACAGTGATAAGGTCTCTCCCCACAAAGTTTCACCATCATTAGCATCTTAGGTCACTCCTGAATCATATCCTTTACTGTGAAAACTGGCAGCTCCACCACTATTGTTCCTGGTGTTGCTTCTGGACCAGCTTGTTTCACAGCATTTTCACCTAGAGGCAGGTGAGTCCTGGGTTGTTAATAAACCAGTAGTCATGTGAGCAGGAGTCACTATTTACACCTGAAACTCCTCATCAGTCAGTTAAAACAGAAGAGGCCTCTTGGCTTAGAAGTCAAATGCTTTCAAGAATCTAAAAAGAGAAGTCCAATTACTTTCTACTGTAGCCCCCAGGATTACCTTCAACATGTGCTTCAATACTGACTGATCCACCCAAGACTCACATCTCATATACTCTGGCTTTAACAGCTCCACGCTTCTTTTTCCATGATAAACAAACTTCTCAAACCCACAGACAACACTTCTAAGGCAATAATGGGGTTATTCAGATGGAGATTCCTAATGCATTTAGCAAATTGGCCATTCTAGCAGAACAGCTTTCTGTGTTTCCTGTCAGATTCAAACAACAAATATTTTAAAGGACTCATATAAATATACATTTTTCTGAAGTGCTGCTTTTTACCAGACATACGCTATTGGCACACCATTTTGTTTGACTCCATGTTTCCCTAAATCTCTGTAATGAAGGTGGAGAGTGCAAAGTCAGAGACAAAAACCACAATAACGGAAAATATGTCAGGTTAAAACAAACTGGAATTATCCTGTAACAACTGCACCTCCTTCAATGCTCCTGTGTCCCAAAGTGTTCCCCAAGATTCAGCTTGTTGTAATCTCCTGTTCAATTTCTGCATGCTGTGTCTTGGTCATTTCATAAGTTGTCATGTTCTGTACTTCTAGTGCTAGGCCAGTGACGTACATGCTCTCCACAATATCACCACTGCAAGTCACATCCATCTAACAAAACCCCTTGCTGAAATTCAATCATTTCTAAAAAAAAAAAAAAAAACAAACTATGAAAAATCAGACATGTTAATCATCTGTGCCAAATTACTCAACAATTGCGTTTACTTGTGCCTCGCTGTTGACAGTCTAATCACCAGAACAAGCTGGGGTAGTATTCTCTGCAGCACATCACATCAAATCCACTAGCTTGTGTAGAGCATGTTGTAAAGTGTGCTATATATATACAATGCACTAATGTTTATTTATAATCTTATAAATAAACAGATTGCATAAATAGCGTTTTTTTTTTTTTAACTTTTCTTTCTTCTTTTTTCCCCCCCATGGTTTCAGGTGTGGATTTTTTCATGCACTGTGTTGACAAAGATGGTAGAGTGCCTTTTTCCTATGAACATCCATTTTCTATTTTAGAGTTTTGTCCACTATTAGAAATGTTTTCATGAGTACATATGAAAAATCTAAAATAAGTCTCTAATAGTCAGATCCACAGATTGTAACACTTGTAAAATAAAGAAGTCGGAAATAGGATAATAGTTTCTGAGCTCTCAGATGCCACTGTGGGGTGGGAAAGCCGTTATGTGTGATGCATTGGGAACAAAGAAGCTTGGTGAACTAAAGCAATGCCCAGTAACAGCTACCATTACTGTTACTTTTTTTTTTTTGATGTGCAACTTTATATTAATTGGACATCACTTTAAGTTAAAATGTTGACAAAATCAAGCTGTAATCTATTTCAGAGAATGTACTTTTAAATGCAATAGAAAACCCACTGTATGTAATCAACTTACTGTTTGTTTGATAAAGAAAATGCATATTTTTATTTCTATACTATGCACATGAGCAGAATTTCAAATTCAATTTTCAAAAGTCAATCAGTAATGAGTAATGTTATTTCCTAATAGTAACACTTCTGTAGTCTGTAGCTTAGAATCTGATATCCATTTTATTCAGTGTCATGTCCGTCGAGTTTCTGTTTATGTGTGCACGTTTTACGTCTTGTATTTCCTGTTTTATTTTGAAAACACTAACTGGTTGTCTCTGTCTTAGATTACTTCCTGCACCCATCTCGTCACACCTGCTCCCTGATGGTTTTCCCTCACCTGTTTCCCATCTTCTCTCATTATCTCGTGTTTATTACCCTGTGTGTCTCACAGTCTTGTTGCCAGTTCTTTGTACTTCACGGTCCTCATCTCAGCGTTGTCATAGTCATAGTCATAGTCTGTTTTGTGTATGACCTTGTTTCTGGCTACAACCTTGCCTTTTTGCCTGCCCTTTCTGGATACCTCTGGCTGTTGGATTGATCACCCATGTACTGAACTCTGTCCGGTAATAAACCTGCCTTTCTGCCTGAACCCATTCTGTGTTGTGCATTTGTATCCACCTGTTCTGTTCCAACTGAGTTCTTGACACACAGAAGTCAAACTGCAGTAGTGAAAGTCAATGTAATCAAAATCTGGCACTTTTAAAAAAAATTTTTTTTTTATATACTATTCATTTTTTGCAGGGGAATCTTTTATTTCTTTTAAAATAATTATAGAACTAATTACAAAAATCAAGCATATTTACAAGCTATACAGACTGTAGTAGGTATACTTGCTTTTGTGTCTTCTCTGTGAACACAATATGCAATTGGGCTTAACGTCACAAAAAGCAGGTCTGCTTTGATCTGAAGCTTGTTCGGTTTCTCTCAGTGTAATATACATATTTATTGAAGAGCTAGAACAAGCAGACGCTGTCAGTCAGTGAGGACAAAAATGTTTCACTTAACACTGCTTGGTATGTAGTATAAAATGTCATGAATTGAAAATGTGAAAAACAAGCACCATCAGTGTGTTGTGTTGTGTTTTGTTCCCATTGGCTTGGTGATGTATTGTCTTTTGTAGAAGCCAATAATGTAATAATAGCCGATAATGTAACAACGGCTGATAACGTAATGAATTTGCACTTTTTAAAATGTAATAGGTCAATGACGCAACAAAAGTCTTGAACCAATAACGTAATAATTTTTGGCCAATAACGTAATAAGTTATTACGTTATTGGCCAAAAGATATTACAGTTCAGGACTTTTATTACATTATTGGCCCATTATTACGTTATTGGCCTTTTACATTTTTAAAATGGCAAATTTATTACGCTATCAGTCGTTATTACGTTATTGGCTTCTACATCGTTACATGTGCCCTCAGTGAAATGCAGCATTTTATGACCTTGACTTCATTGGTGTTGATATTTCAGAGATACCACAGCTGACCAAAATAATAAAGCAATTTAATATGAAGAATGTAATATTAAGAATACATTTTTAATGTTTCTAATAATCAAAATATACATTCTAAAAACAGACAAACAAAACAAAACAAAACAACAACAAAAAACATTAAAACAAAAATAAAAATCAGGTGTCAAAACTACTGCCATAAATGCATTGTTTGGTATAACTGATGATCTGGTGCAATTTAGGATATAATGGGGAACTTATGATATGCAGTAAATAAGATACAATTTAATCAAACCATTAAAATTTAATATTTATAGAAAGATAAATGTAAAATACATATATATATAAACGTCACTGTTACATAACTATAGCCTACCAGATATCAAAAGTCATGATAGTAATAATATACAGAGCTTTAAATGAAAGTGATTGTGGCGCTCCAAAGTAAAATTGTGTGTGAAATTATATACAATAAATACATTGTTTTACTCTTGAGCTATTTTCCCCTACATACAAACTCAACCAGCAGGCTAGGAAAGCTATTTATCAAGTTTGCTATCTTTTCTTTCTTTCTTTTTTTCTATAGAAATCTTATCCTTACATTATGTATGGATATTGCAACCTAAAGAACAGAGAGTTACCTACAAAAACAAAACAAACAAACAAAAAAAACCCTCAAAGGTCTCTGATGCACCTTGAGATAATTTTCTTTCATGTGGTCACTACTGTCTATTTAAAGCATCTCACAATACATTTATAACTCAGAAATATACCTCCATTATGAATTCACTTTCACTTTTTGAAAAGGACTTTTAAAATTTGAAACCTTTGTCTTTGGTAATGTAAATAAATAATATTATAGTGAATGTGCCTATAATAACCCCATATTAAAGATAAGTTTTGCTTATCCTCCATCAGGAAAACTTGCTGTATTTCTTTAGCTAGCTTTGTAGAGAAAAAACAAACAAACATTACTTGCTTATATATTTTTATACCTCTGTGTTGGCAACAGTTGAGGCCAGAAACATTATGATTCCAGGTTTTCAATCCCTAATTTCATGCATCATAGTCTTGTTTTGTGGTCAATTTGTGGTCAAACATTAATGACCTCACAAAACACATTTTTAGCCACACCTAAAGACTTCATTGCTTATTATGGCCAAATTTCACACAAATTAAGTGATGACCTTTTACCTCCAAAAGAACTGAAGTCAAGTCTGGACAGATGTAGATGTAAACTGCAACTTGTCTGTCTGGCAGGTGTATACAGTTGCAAGGTGATACTTCTAGTTTACTACTATTTTACTTCTGGCCATCAGTCCCATTAGTTACGATAACAATACTCACCAGAATAACTGATAAGATCTCAATGGTGTTTACTATGTTATGAACATAGCTGATGGCACCAAAAGCCAGAATGATCACAATATTATGCAATTAGTAATGCATTTTAGTTTTCTTGTACTTGATTGGAAGTACAACTAGCTATTTAGCCAAAACGAATGTTCTGCAAAGTACTAGTGAATAATTTATTATCGATAATAAAGAACACTTTGTAAAATATACTGTATCAGAAAGCCAAACCGTAATTATTTTGCAGGTAGTAACTGAATTCATTGCCCAGTCAAATTTAAACAAGAAATACTGTAAATGAGCCAATGTAAAGCATAGAAGGGGCAATATGCGCCATTAAAATGTATTAATACAACAAGACTTGTATCGAGGCTACTGGATCATAGCAAGGTAGGTAACTGAACCTTAAAATATCAGTAGCTTATTATCAGTAGCAAACAGCCTACAGGTCTATAGATTTAGTTTACATTCCTTTAGCTTCAGCTTTATAATTTCCTCAAAGCTTTGTCTACCACTCCTAAACATGACTGTCAACCTGAAAGGCAAAAGTAGATCTCCACACTCTTCGAGTGCATGCCAATGTAATGTTAGATATACTGTCTGTTCTGAATCATTCACAGTCACAGTAAACACCATCTTTAAAAAAATTAATAAAATAAAATCCTAAAGAATATTAGAGCCAAATATTTCCATATACCATACAATCATACATCTTTGCGTGGTGGAAAATCTAAGAAAGTGGTGCCTTGTGACTGTTAGAACCGTCCTGAGTTATAATAAGTCAATACATTAAAGGATACAAAAACACAATGTCTCATTTTTAACAGCAAGGAAGGGTCCACTGACAACCACTGCAAAGTCTTTGGTCACATTCAGATGTGAGATTTTCTGTGAAGATATTGTCACTGCTGTTGATTATGCTGCCGAGAAATTCGATCTGATGGAGTCCTCTCGCAGTTGACGGTGCTTCCCAGAGTCACACTCTTGACCATGGGTGCGGCGCTCAATTGTAATCCTGTAGTTTTTCCTACAGAGGAATGACACACATTACACAAGCAGAAAATCTTGTTTTCATTGCTCACATCCATTATCTATACACCGCTTAATCCTCACTAGGGTTGGGGGGGGGGTTCCCAGCCGACTCAGGGTGAAGGCAGGTTCACCTGGACAGGTAACCAGTCTATCACAGGGCTACACTTAGAGACGGACAACCAAGCACACTCACATTCACACCTACGGACAATTTAGAATCATTAGTAAACCTGAGCATGTGTTTGGACTGTGGGAGGAAGCCAGAGAACCTGGAGAGAACCCACACTGCACAGGGAGAACATGGAGACTACACACAGAAAGATCTCAGACTGAGATTTGATCCCAGGACTTTCCAGCTATGAGGCGACGGTGCTGACCATCATAAAATCTTACTCACCAGAATCACAAGAGCTGTTGTTGGAGCTGTTGCTCATTACTTATATGATAGTGAAAGCTTAAAATAATTGCCATAAATTGTGTTATTAAAGTCATTACCCTATGCAATGTGAGACCCAGTATCAGCTTTAACCTACAATCTGCTTAACTTACATAAAACGTACTGTAATTTTGAGTCAGACGTTTGGCTATGCTCACTATTGCAACTTCATATAAGAGGTTTCATTGTTCGACTTAAGGCCTCGGTCACAACGGGACGCACGGCTTTTGGGATCGTACGTCCTCTGTGAATTTTGGGTCCCGTGGAGGCCGTAGAGGTAGAGGAAAGGTTGCAAGGGCTCCGTCAGAAATGCGTAAGAGAGGATTAAGCCTGCCTTGCGAGTCGCACGTGAGGTGTCCGTTCAATTGCCACATGCGATTGCCGTGGAAATTGTACTGACTTCTAGAGTTTGTCTTGCCACCTACGTACATGGCACACACTCACCACAAGGCAGTCACACTTGCCTCACGCCCTCCTAATGATGACGGCGTACGTGAGTTTGGCGTGATTGTCAAAAAAACAAAACAAAACAAAAACAAAAAAGCAAAACAGAGACACTAGGCCGATCAGGTTATAGGCTGTCTTGTAAGTTCTGTTAACATACTGACAAGGTTTGAGCTTAAGGACCTCCCGTCATCCCGGGGCGATCAAAAAAAATAAAAAAGATCCGGGATGATACAAACTGATTTCAGGACTAAAGTTAAAACTTTAGAACAAATGGCATTGAAAATAAATATAATTTCATGCTTTGTGTAACACACACACACACAGATCCTGACAACTTGGCGGTGACAGTTCGCCTGCAGTGTCACTGTCTGGCCCGCTCCTGACTTCCAGCTGATACCGGCCATCAGCATCTCCAGTGAGCCCACCTGCTCCTCCAACGGAGACACGTACGAGCTGCTAACACATATTTTCATATATTCGTTTACACATATTCGCTAATGATTTCCTCTTAAAAACATTAACGGTATGTCCCAATATAGTGTGACATCTGCGCATCAGCGATAAAGCCAAGAGTCGCACTGCACTTGTGTGTGTGTGTGTGTGTGTGTGTGTCCCAACGACGTAACTATCGCCGATGCAGGCGGTGCAATGCACCGGGGCCGTGGTGTGGTAGGGGGCCCACTCTTGGGCCCATGTGATGCCCGTACAGTCAGCCTGCTCACCGTCTCCTGGCAGCACAGCTCTGTGACAGCCTCCGTCAGCGACGTTTGCACAGCATTGCTTTGGATCTTACCGTGCCTGTCACTGTTGCGACTGCGGAGCGCTCTTTTTCTAACTCATCAAAGCATATTTGAGCAGTACGGAACAGGAAAGACTCAGTGGGTTGACAATGCTCTCAACAGAGCGCAACAGAGCCAAGAATTTGGACTTGAGCGATGTTGTCAGTGACTTTGCTGAGCGGAAGGCCCTCAGGATGAACTTAAAATGGGTGAGTATGTCAGGGGGTGACAAGGGAGTGGGAGGTGCCCATAACCGTGCCATGTTTATTTGCATGTATATTTGAAGTGCTATAAATTATTATGGGTGTTTATTTGTGTGTAGATTTGGGTTTGAATTATGGTTATTGTGCGCAGTGTTATATTTCATATTTTGTGCATGGATTTGGTTTATTTCTTATAAAAAGTTGTAGAGTTTTTTGCATAGATTTTTATGCATGATATGTGGATAACTACAAACGTCACCTTTCCCCTGCTTTACCTCCCTTATGCTCTAATCACTCATTATTGGCCCAGTCAGCCTGTTCCACTTTAGAAGACAAGTGCGGGATTTCAGGGGGGCAAATCAACCTGACGATAGACAGGTGTCCCAGAAGACGTGTGGCGAGCCTGGCCTTCATGTGTGAGAGGGACGGTGGATGGACACGGCCGCGTCACGCAGGTAAACAGGGAGCTGCCGACTGTCCAGACGGAGCCACGCCACGCGGTGATCGCGGCTGCGGGACTGCCGACTGCCGGACGGAGCCACGCCACCCGGTGATTGTGACGGCGGGACTGCCGGACGGAGTTACACCGCGCTGCGGTTGAACGGAGGCGCCGCACTACATTGAGTATTATTCAGGCTGTTTTAAAGAGTGCCTTAACTCAGACACTCTAGCCAGTGCTTTGTTTACTGTAAGCCAGCAGCTGTGTTTTTGTCCTTTTGCTATCTTTTGTTATTCGATTTTAATAAATTATT
>NW_007578047.1:476713-501584 GCF_000690725.1 Stegastes partitus | reverse complement strand
GGGATTTTTATTAGGTCAGTAAGACACTGTGACAAGTACATTTCAGTGTTTATTATGCATTGGGATCAGTGATTTGCTAACTGAGTTATCACGTCTGGAATGTAAGAAAACGCTGCTTGTATTCTGTGTGAGTGAAAACATTTGGCTGCTGTGCCATTGATGATGAATAATGAGTGTAATCAGATGTGGTGTTTTCATCCACTCATACTGAGGCAGTGACAGAAGAAACGGCCCTTGCACTGAGACATGCACCCACGCCAAGTAGCGCTGTGCTGTCAAGGGTCCTGAGCTGTACATCTGATTAGATTATGGTATATCCATTATTTGTTTGAAGCAATAATGCAATCAATGGTCACTGGCGAAACGTGAGCGTGTGCCGTGAGCACACCTTTTGTACTTCTGGCGTGGGGTTGTGTAAGGTATCTCCCCAAAGAATAACAAGCAATATTGCTTCTTGTTGAAGCTATTTATTTCTCGTTCCTCAGTCACACACCTGCAGCAACTTACAACTAGAGAGGCGGAACTACTTTCGCTATCGTTATCAGTACACATGAACTAAGATCAGTGCGCGTGTACACAAAATAGTCCGCTGGATACCACACTCATAGGACATCTCCCCTCTTTTAAGTCATAGACATAAACGTATGTAAACAATAACCAAGAAAACCTGCAGTGTCTCTTCTCCTAAGAATTATACAACCGAGGCAGGTAATGATAGGAGAGAATATCAATTAACCTAAGTCTGATTAACCTACAATGTAGGTTAGTGGAACACTCTGTAACTTAACATGTTTCACTTGTCACCCACTTATAAACAAGGCAGGAAAGTGCTGCAACACAACAGGAAAAATAACATTAACAGTGCACATCTGCATTCAGTCCCTTCTCTCATTCTTTCTCTATTATTTCCCAGAGGTTATGGGGTAGACTGCCGATTCACCTCCATAGCTGCTGGAGATTATTCTGCTCCATTGTTGGCAAGCTATGTGTTAAGTACATACGAAGTCTTTAAATCTGTCAGGTGGACGGATGACTCTTCCTCTGGAAGTCACCCGAGCCTGATAATGTCCCCCAGGCTCCGCTGGAACAGTCTCTCTGACAGGTGAATCTGGAGGCGAGCACAGGGGTGATGATGGTTGTTCACTCGCCTGTGTGCTCTCTGTCTCATCTGGCTGTTGAACAGGAAGGAAGGTTGGGCGCAGGTGGCGCCTGTTCCTCCGCAGTGTTCCACGGTCTGTCTGGATCAGATAGGACCTTGGTGTTGTGTGTGGTTGTTGCACTGTCCCTGCTGTCTCCCATTCTGACTCTCCGTCGAGTTTCACCACTACTCTCTCCCCTTTTCTGAGAGGTGGGAGTGCTCTGACACCGTGGCGCCTGTCGTAAGTGTGTCTGTAGTTCTCCTTCACCTTGGCGTTGGCTTTTCGCACCTTTGGGAAGTCAGGCCACTTTGGGGCAAGCACTTTGTCAACTGTGGGCACAGTTGTCTTAATCTGACGGCCCAACATGAGCTGTGCAGGGCTGGCACCCGTGGCTTGTAGCGGCATGGCTCTGTAGCTCAGAAGAGCCAGGAACGGGTCGGCCTGTCGAAGAATCTTCCTCGCTGTCTGAACTGCCCTCTCAGCCTCACCATTGGACTGAGGATAATAAGGACTGGAGGTGATGTGTTTAAAGTCATAAGCCACAGAAAAGCTTTAAAACTCCTTTCTAGAAAACTGTCGTCTGTTGTCTGTGTGTAGCTCATCTGGACACCCCCACCTGGTGAAGATGTTCTTCAGTCGCACATAGGTGGTTCCACTAGTCATGTCGGGTAAGTGTGCTATTTCCAAATAGCGAGAGAAATAGTCAATGACAATCAGGTAGTTTCTCTTTTCATACTCACAGATGTCAGCTCCGACCTTCTGTCATGGTCTTTGAGGTAGCAGCGTTGTCATCAGAGGCTCCTTACTCTGTGTCGGTCTGATTTGCATTCATTTCGGGCACTTTGTCACCAGTTGTTGGATCTCCCTCTCTAGTCTGGGCCACCACACACTCATTCGTGCCCTCTCGCGACACTTAGTGATGCCCTGACGCCCATCATGCAAATGGTGGACTATGTTACCTCTCATACTGTGTGGGATAACAATTCGATCTCCATACAACAGAAGTCCCTTTGAGGTTGACAAGCTGTTACCCCATTGGTGGTATGCTTGGCCTGTACTGGGATGCTACCCACATGCTTTGGCCACCCATGTGTCACCAGTTTACTCACCACCTGCAGGTCATGTCAGTGCTCATCTCTTGCTTGATCTGCTCCAGTTTGGAGGGCGACATGCTGTGTGAGCTGCATCCTCGAAGACTGAAACATCACAGGTCAGTTCTGATATTTCACTCTGTATTGCAGGTAGTGGCTCATCAGACGCATGAGCAGGCATTGGCACCTCAGGGGAACCACGTCAAGGTCTTTGTTGTTGATCAGTGGGGCTAGTGGTTTGCGGTCTGTGTGCACTGTGAAGCTGTCTAATCTGTACAGGTAGTTGGAGAATCTCTCACAGGCCCAAACGACCGCCAAACACTCTTTCTCTATCTGCGCATAGCGCTGTTCTGCATCGGTCAATGTTCTGGAGCAAAAAGCTACTGGTTTCAGTCCTTTGACATGGCGCTGTAGCAGCATGCCACCCAGCCTGAAGCTACTTGCATCTATGCTCACTATTGTGGGTTTGTTTACATCATAGAACGCAAGTGTGGGTGCTGTAGAGATGAGTTGTTTCACCTTGTTGAAAGCGTCGACTTGTGCTGCGTCCTAGGTCCACACCGAGTCAGTTTTCAGCAGGTCGTTGAGGGGTTTTATCACTTCTGACAGGTTGGGCAGGTATCTACCCAAATAATGAAGCATACCCAGGAACCTCCAGAGGCCTGGTGCGTCATCTGGTGGCTGTAGCTCTGTGATGGCACTTACTTTTGAGGGGTTGGGGCGGATGCCATCTTCTGAGGTGCCCCAGGTAGTTCAGCTGCTTTTGGCACCGACAGCACTTTCTGTCATTGAGCTTCAAGCCTGCACTCTCCAGGATCTGCAGGACCTGCGGGAGCTGCTTGAAGAAGTACCTTCCCATGGGAGTGATGAACGTGGTCAGCTTGGCTGTTTCCTTCTCCGACGGGATTTGCCAGAAGCCACTAGCCGCATCGAGCAGGGAGAACACTCGGGACTCTGCCAGTTGTGGCAGTATGTCATCTATAGTAAGTAAGACGTACCTCTCCCTTTTAACTGCCATATTCAGTCTTTTCAAGTCCACACAGATTCTCACATCAGCTGTTTGTTTGGGGACCAGGACCATTGGGGTGCACCACTCCGTTGGTTATGTTACTTCCTCAATGACGCCACACTTTACCATTCTCTCCAGGTCAGCTTTTACTTTGGGGAGCATGGGTGCACATACTCTCCTCGCAATGTTCATGCTGTACGGTACAGCATCGTCTTGCAGGCATATTTTAACAGGCTTTATCTTCAAGAGGCCCACATCTGTATCAAACATGCTTTGGACTTCGTCCACTCTTTTCACCAGTCCCATGGCCACTGCGACAGCTCGGCCAAAGATGTTGCTGCAGCTGTTTGTTTTGACCACATGTATGATGAACTTGTATTGTTGGCCTTCGTACTTTTTTAAAGCTGTGAACTGTCCTAGACCATCAAGTTTTCGCCCTGGGCTGTCAAAGTCCATGTCATCGCTTGCTAACCGGGGCAGGTGTTTGAGCTTGTAGTAAGTTGCATCTGACATCACACTCGCATCAGCGCCCGGATCAATCTTGAAGGTCACAGGAGTGTCTCTGATGGCTAGTTTAACAGTCCATGGTGTATTAGTGTCTGCAATGTAGGTGCACTTTGTTTTGATCTCACCTAGAAAATGTCTGCCACTGTGGTCCGCCTCCTGCCCCACCGTGGTTACTTCGTTCACTCTGGTGGAGCAACACACAACGGCAAAGTGTCCAGTCTTATGGCAGTTTCTGCACTGAGCATTTCTGGCTGCACAGGCTGCATGTTTGGGGTGATCCTTACTGCACCTGAAGCACTTGACCCTGTTGCCACGGTGTTCTGGGCTCGCGGTGTGGAAACTGCTGTGCTTTTTTCCCCCTTGCTCTGTGCTGTGGGGTAGGAGCTGTGCGTGCATGTGTTTGCGCCACTTCACTGAGGTAGCTAGAATCGGTAAAGCTAGCTCTAGCCTGCTGGCTTATTTGCCCTTTTATCTGCTCCAACTGTCTCACAATCTTCACTGCTCTTTCCAGTGTTTGGTCCGCTGTCAGTTGTAGTTTTTCCGATAACTCCTTGTCCACAACCCGATGACCAGTTTATCCCGAATATTCTCTATTTTCGCCGGACCGAACTGGCACGTCTCAGCTAGCTCGTAGAGGGTGCGGATTTATTCCTGTGCCGATTCACCATGCTTCTGCGCTCTGAGATAAAAATGAGGCCTTTCGTGGAAAACGTTCACTTCAGTTATGAAGTAGGTGTTTAATTGTTCCACCACAGTCTCATACTTGTCAGCATCTTCATCCTCCGCGAGCACAAAAGTGTTGAACACTTGCTCAGCCTCTTTGCCAAGTACAAAGAGCCGCGTGCTAACCTACATGTCCCCATCTTCAAGGTTCAGCTTTGTAGCCATACAGTACCTTTGAAGGGGGAGCAAGTTACACTTGCCGTGTCGCTGTTCGCAGAGAATTTATAGAATCTTTTTGACATGTCAAAGCTCCTCCCTACGTGCTTACGAGCTGTCTGCGACCTCAAAAGTTTGCAAGACGGACTTGCATGGCACATACCATTTTGCATGTATTTTGGACGCAGACAGGCAGTAGGAGCTCGACGATTGGTGTTGTGACCGAGGCCTAAGGTCTGTTTCATTTGTGTAGTTGTCCTACCACTAGCCTTGCATGGTCTCAGCTATAAACATGTCATTCAAATGTGAATAAAATAATAGAATAGATTATCAGAACTATACAAGTCATGTCAAAGTTATTTCCAAATGTAATGCTAAACTCTAGAATAAAGCAATTCAATTCAAATAAAAATTGTTTCTCAGTCTTTGAGCGGCAATAAGGCCTAGTCAAAAAAAATCCAGAAAGACACAGCACACTGTCAAACTTGCAAAACTACATATTTTCAGTGCTAGACCTTCATCAGGCAAATGGTTTGGTCAATAGAAATGTCTTCTTAAACAAATAATAAATTTACTTGTACTGCTCCAGTAAAATATATAAATACAATCAGCATCTAAGCCTGATAACCATCTAGCACAGAGACATTGTGAATAAATTAGTGGTGGGACACGATTTAAAAAATAATGGAAATAATTAGAGGCATTGTAATTAATTAATCTTAATTAATCATTTTTATCAAATAGCAATATTTGACACAATGATCAAAGTTTTTTAATTCAAATACATTTTGGTTGATGACTGAATCAATGAATGGACATTTAAGTGAACTTAACAAAAATGTTGATTTTTTCATCTGTCTACTACATTCAGAGATTGAGTGCAAACTCAGTGCAGTTATAGCGATAAGGTTCAACATTTTAAGACTTTTTGTCTCAAAACTCCTTGTTGTATGATTTACACACCACCATGCTCTTATCCAAGCTGCCTCATGTTACATGTCCACAGAATCTGTCAGTTTCTCGCTTCACGTTCATTGTGTAGTGAAATATGTTCTGGAGCGGCATGTGGCGTTTTGAGCGACGAGGCGTCATAGCGTCGTCTGCAAGCTCATTTACATAAAGTAGAACTGACTTTAACTTTATGCAAATTTGCCAAATTTAGGAGAAATCACCCCTGTGGACGCTGAGCATCAGGCCTCAAAAAGAAAAAAAACCCTTCTGCCAACAAGCCAAGCAATGCGTCCTGTCTTCATCACTGTTCCAAACTTTCTTGTGCGCTGACATCACTCGGTGCATCCTGTGCATCGTCTGCGCGGGTGGCAAATGAACTTTAGGTGCATTAGCGGCACTTACAGGCTGGAGTGTGTGCATCAGTGTTACTGGTGTGCCAGAAATGGGTGAACTGAGAAAAGTGCGAATACATGCGTTAGTTTTTGTTAACGCATTATTTTTTTCTGTAATTAATTAATTAATTGAAATTAACATGTTAAAGTCCATCCCTAGAATAAATGTATTTTTGTAAGTTAAGACAGTGTGCGGGAGTCTTTCTGAAAATTTTGAATATGCTTATCCTTCTCCTACCTATGTCTTTCATGAATTAGATGTGCAAAGAGCTCCTCTGTCTTAAATCACAGTGAGATCTGGCCAACAGTACTTTATGGTGCCACATTACATGACCTTAATAGTATACATATGAAGATCATGCCATCATATATTGTTGTTGTTACCTGAAAAAGTAGAATGCTATAAGCATTACAGTTCCAAGAACAGCTCCGACTATAACTCCAGTCAAAGCCGATACTCCGAGTCCACCTGTTTGGAAGAGCAATACTTGGTAAAAACATACTCTATCATATGCACCATGTTTAAGTTTCCAAAATTTCATTGAAAAATAGGGTATATTTACATGATTTATCTGGCTTCTCTGGGTGAGTTTTATGTCTTCCCCTCAGAGTGAAATGGTCAATATTAAAGGCAGGCAGCAGCTGAAAAGTTTCATTTACACCAAAGTAGTTGGCCACCACCTGTAAGTTAGTAGACTGTATTATTATCAAGTTCCAGTTACAATCTCCTGTCAGTTCGAGAAGATGTTGATAACTTTGGGATGGCTCGTTACAAGTTTGCAATTTTGCTTCTTCTTACTTCGTAGGTTCCTGCCTCAACATTGGTCATGGCCATCAAAGAGAAATCGCCGTTTCTGTCACCATTAACATCCATGGATACCTGGCCAGCAATGCCTGTAAACCATCATGAAAAAATGGGAACATCGTTTAGCTACAGTCCAAAAAATTCATACATGAATACATATATTTTAAAAATTACACTTAGAAAAAACATTTGTTTTAGACAGTTGTTTTATATCTTCTACGTTACTGTATCAACGGAAAATAGGAGAAGTGGGTCATCCTGTATCAGTAGGAATTTCCTAGCATACAGATATATGCATATCTATTCTGCAAGCTTTTATACAGAAGCACAAAGACACAGGGTTGGAAATTCAACAAGGACATGGAGTCCAGCAGACCATACATCAAGCTTTCCTTCAAAATCTCAAGATGTTCAGCAACACCCTTAGCTCAGCACTGACAGAAACTAAAGGCACCCTGGTACACCCATTTATAGTTTGGAGACGTCAGGTCAGAAATAGTTCTCATTAAAGACTTACAGCAACAGCCAATTCCTCCATTGTGGAAACAAAACAAAGCAACTGACCAGTGTATGAAAATATAAGAGCTGGGGTGCAGAAATGATGACAGCAGGTGCTTTGGACTAAAGAGTCAGATAATTATATATTTGGCTCTACCAGAAAGCAGTTTGTTCAACCAAGGGCCGCAGATACAGAGATACAAGGATGTGTCTGCAGGCAACAGTGAAGCATGGTGGAGTTTTGAACTGCATTTCTGCAAATGGAATCTGGGATTTGATCACAATTATTGGTCTCTTCAATGTTGAAAAGTAGTGGCAGATTCTCCTCTATCACCATCAGGAAGGCATCTGTTTATTTAAAAAAAAAAATATTCTGAAGCATGGCAACCAAGACCAAACATGCAGTCAGGGTCATAATGAGCTATCTTGAGGCACAGGAACAAGAAGTCCTACGAGAGAGCAGCCTAAAATTCATGGGTTGCACTGCAGGATGAAACCACAAACGCTGCCTCAATTTGAACTCTTTATCTTTTTGTTTATTTTATAATTTATTTGTTTATGAATGTTTACACTTTCACCTACATGTGCTCAGTATAGTCTTGTGTCTGCTGGTGTTGTGTTGATGTGTCCAGTTTCGTAGAGTCCAGATCAAATTACCTCATGGGGACAACATCTAGATGGTTTGACCTCCAAACAGCCCTGATCTCAACATCATGGAGTCAGTGTGAGATAACATGACGGGACAGAAGGCACTAAGACAGCCAAAATCCACAGAAGAACTGTGGCAAGTTCTTAAAATGTAGCACCAGCCTACCTGCCAAGTAGCTTGTAAAAACATGTGCATCTATTATATTATCTACACTACATTTATTCCAACCTGTAAACAAGTCATCAACTTAACTGTTGTGACAATAAATAATGCATGCAAGTACTGCCCAGCTGCCCATCAGTCCTGTGAGTTATTGTGTCATGTATTTGGCATTTAACTTTTTTATTTTGTAAATATGTTGCTGTGAAAATATTGCTGTGCTAAATAATGCAACCATTTACAAAGCGAAATATTGTGGAATTATTCTCTCGTCACTTCGTGTGTTCACTACACTTTACTTTTATTTTTCTTTTACTTCATTCAGAAATGCTGCATATACAGTACATGGACCAAAACCGTTTGCCAAAAAGTGCACCTCTAGACACCTATCATTCATTCTAGCTAGCTGGAGAAAAAAATTTAAATGTATACGGTGACACACGTGCGCGCGCACCCACACACACACACACACACACACACACACACACACGTAGTATGTGCAAAAGTCTTAGACAGCTGTGAAGAAATTGTCAGACTGGGACCCTCGCCCCAGCCCCGGCCTCAACCCCTGCCTAGCCCTCTCTCCCTCTCCTTCACTCCCCTTCTCTATCCCTCTCCCTCTTCCTGTCTCCCTCTCTCCTGGCAGTCCAGTTGTGAGTGCAGCATGTCTGATTATTGCAGGGATTGGAGGGAGCTGCAGGCACCGGCTCACCTGCATCTGCTCACCTAGTTTCTTAGAGAAGTTTATGACTCCGTAAGTCCTTATATTCTTAAATTAATAAACTCGTCTCTTTTAACCGGTTCTGTTCCTGCTGATTTAAAAAAAGCAATAGTTCAACCACTCTTGAAAAAAGCATCACTAGACTCAAACTGCTTGAGCAATTATAGACCGATTTCAAAACTGCCTTTTCTTTCCAAAATTCTTGAAAAAATTGTGGCTGAACAAGTAATTGCTTTTTTAAACAATAATGGCATTTTTGAAACATTTCAGTCTGGTTTCAGAGCAAAGCACAGCACAGAGACGGCACTACTTAAAGTTTTTAATGATTTGCTAATTGCTGCTGATGCTGGAAAATCTTCTGTTTTAGTTCTTTTAGATCTGAGTGCTGCCTTTGATACTGTCGATCATCTTATTTTACTGAAACGTTTGAAACACTGGGTTGGCATTTCTGGTTCCGTTTTAAACTGGTTTCATTCTTATCTGCATGACAGGTCTTTTAGCGTCGCCATTGGCAGCTCACAGTCCTCTTGTATCAAGCTGACCTGTGGGGTTCCCCAGGGGTCGGTCCTTGGATCACTCCTATTCTCCCTTTACATGTTACCCCTGGGACAAATCATCCGCAATCACAACCTGAGTTTTCACTCATATGCGGATGATACACAACTGTATCTGTCTTTTAACCCCAATGATTTTAATCAGTTACAATCTCTGAACAGCTGCATCCAGGACCTTAAATGCTGGATGGCTCAAAGTTTCCTCCAGCTCAACTTAGACAAAACCGAAGTAATGATTATTGGTCCTGGTTCAGCCACAGCAGCAACATACTTAGGTTCGTTATCCTGTAATATAGCTGCAAAATGTAAAAATCTTGGGGTCATCTTTGATGAAAACCTTAACCTGAACCAGCATGTCAGCTCAGTTGTGCAGTCTTGTTTTATGCAGCTTAGGAGACTCTCGAAGGTGAGGTCAGTTTTATCCAGACATAATTTAGAAATTGTTATTTATGCTTTTATCTCATCTCGTTTAGACTACTGTAACTCTCTGTACACTGTTCTTAACCAGCAGAGTCTTCACAAACTACAGCTGGTCCAAAACGCAGCAGCCCGACTCCTCACCAAATCCAAAAAGAGAGATCACATTACTCCTGTTTTAGCTTCCCTTCATTGGCTTCCAATGTCCTGTCAGATTAACAATAAAATCTTAAAATCTATTCTAAAATTAATATTGTAGAATAGATTTTAAGATTTTGTTGTTAACCTATAAAGCACGCTCTGGACTGGCACCTCAATACATTTCTGATCTCCTCACCCCGTATGTGCCCGGTCGTAGCCTGTGGTCCTCAGCCAAGGCTCTGCTCACGTCCCACATTCAAGGCTGAGGACCAAAGGTGACCGGGCCTTTTCTGTAAGAGCCCCCACCCTCTGGAACAGTCTCCCTGAGGAGATCAGATCTGCAAGCACTTTATCCTCCTTTAAAACTCTTTTAAAAACACATTTATACAGATGTGCTTTTACAGGAGTTGTTTTATGAGTGGACTTTTACTCCGTTTGATGGCACTATTAAGGGCAGTACATTTTATCTTCTGTTTTATTCCTTCCTTTATTGTCTTTTATTTGTCTTCTTTTACTGGGTTTTATTTTTCTTATATATTTTTGTATTGTTGTATTGTCTTTCATGCTTTATGTGTTTCACTTTCACCATTTTTTATTTATTTATTTATGTATTTTTTGCTTTTTACTTCTTTTAATGTTGTTTTCCTTACACTTCTCTTTGAATCTGTACAGCACTTTGTAACCCTGTTTTGAAAAGTGCTATATAAACAAAGTTTATTATTATTATTATTATTATTAGTTCCGACTCATCCCTCCACTCTTCGCCATTGACTCTGATCCCACAGATAGTCTGTCAGGCCATTTTGCATCATTGGTGTTGTCTTGTTGCAAGATCTAACTCTTGTTTGTTCTGCTTGCAGTCCTCTGCCGGTCCCTAACCAGTCTCCTGCCGGCCTGCCCCAAGCAGCGTCCACCCAACTGCAACAGCAGCCCGCACGTCACCTTGGGTCCGACCTGGCTGCCTGCAGTAATGGCCTCTGGCTCTGCCTAATGGTCCATGTCCACTGGGGTATTTTTACATACAAGGCAACACGTTGTTTACCGATATTGCATGCTTGATAGGTGTGTCACTAGCAGGCTACTAGGTGTTGTGATGACAGGCGCTTACCTTTACTTTAAACAGTCCTGTCAGATTAACATGGTGGCTTGGTTGCAAACTTTCTCTTTTATTCCGAAAACAGTTCAGCATTCAGTATTTCTGAAAATATTTGGGGCGAGAAATAAGCTATACAGTTGCTGAATCTGTCCTCCTTTCGTCTAACAATGGCTAGTTTAGAGGTTGTACAAAAGTTTTGTGAGGCATCGAACCTTCACTCGACATGCTTCATTTGCATAAAATAGCCAAGACCTTAACTGCATTTCATATAGACAATGAATGGAAAGCGTTAAAGTGAGAGATTCTGTGGCACATACCATAAGCCCCTAGTGGACCTTGCGGTATCCTGGCAACACCACCCGGCACCCTCATCCTGCCTGTGCCTGCTGCTGGCCTCGCTCTGCCTTTTCCCCAGCCTTCACCAGTTCCAGTTAGTCTAGCGGGAACCCGATCCCCTGAACGTGCCTGCTCCCTTTAGTTTAATTCCCCCATCCTGTGAGTATCAATGTTTTGTTAGTTTAATTTAGTTAATTCTTTTTTTTTCTTGGATTCCCCCTCTGTTGTTACATAGAGTTTTTTTTCGAGGTTCTTGTAGTTTCGCCACTTTTTGGAGTTAGATTTAGTTTACTCCTGTTCTGTTGTCCCATCCACTTCATTGTCCCTATTCTAAATTGGTTTGTTTTTACTTTCTTTGTCAATAAAACCTTTTTGTAATCTCCACCTGCCTCTGCCTGCTCTTGGTTCCGCACCTGGGTCCTGGCATCCATTGTGCCAGAAATGCAGTAAAGTAAGAATGCTTTCATAAATTTAAAAAAATGTAATTGTTTCTATTTATCGATTTAGAAAATGCTAAGTAGCGCGAACAGCAGAAAAATAAAAAATCAAATCAATATTTGGTGTGATCATCCTTTGTCTTCAGAACAGCACTAATGCTTTTAGGTACTTTTGTACAAAGTCAGGGATTTTGTAGGCTCATTGGCAGGTGTATGATTAACCAATTATACCAAAAAAGGGTCTAACGATCTTCAATTTCAAATGTAGGTTGAAACACGGCCATTAACTGAAACAGAAACAGCTGTGTAGGAGGCTTAAAACTGGGTGAGGAGCTTTCAAACTCTGCTACCAAGGTGAGGTTGTGGAAGACGGCTTCATGTCACAGGTCATACACCATGGCAAGACCAAGCATAGCAACAATACACACGGTTTTTATACTGCATCAGCAAGGTCTCTCACAAGCAAAGGCTTCAAAGCAGGCGAGGTTTCAAGATGTGCTGTTAAAGATCTGAAGAAGCACAAAGAGGACTGTAGTGGTTGGTCAAAGTAACTTAGAGCAGCAGATGACGGACACATTATGCTTAGTTCTCTTTGAAATATGAAGATGTCTAGCAGGGCCATTAGCTCAGAACTACCAGACACAAATGGAATCCTGGGACACCCATCTACTGTCCAGAGAAGTTTGGCCAGAAGTGGTCTTCATGGAAGAATTACGGCCAAAAAGCCATTCCTCCGATGTGGTAACAAGGCCAAGCGACTCAAATAGGGTGCAGAAAAATGGCAGCAGGTGCTCTGGACCAATAAGTCAAAATTTGAAATATCTGGCTGCAGCAGAAGGCTGTTTGTTCACCAAAGGGCTGGAGAATGGTACAGTAAGGAGTGTCCGGATGCAACAGTGAAGCATGGTGCAGGTTCCTTGCAAGTTTGGGGCTGCATGTTCACAAATGGAGAGGGAGATTTTGTCAGGATTAATGATGTCTTCAATGCTGAGAAGTACAAACAGATACACTGTTCAAAAAATAGGGAACACTAAAATAGCACGTCCTCGATCTTAATGAATGAAATATTCCAGTTGAAAAACTTTATTCATTACATAGTGGAATGCGTTGCGAACAAAATAACATAAAAATGATCAATGTAAATCAAAATTATTATCTCATGGAAGTAGGGTTGTCAAAAATATCGATGCCTCGATACTAAATCTATACTAAAGCTGGTATTGAGCAGCGATATTAACTTCCCGTGGTATCAATACTTTTCCGTCTCTCGTGGCCTAGCTCAGTTGACTCTGACACGCGTGTTCCCTCCAGAGCCCAGGGTGGCGCTGTGTACAGCAGCCTGATGGGAATCAGTAGAAGAAGAAGGCGCAGCTTGGAAGGAAACAGTCCGACCAGTGGGGCTGGTCCATAGCGCTCTGATGGAAGTGGAAGTGGGCGGGATGCATAGGCGGTACCTGGCTGCTAATGCCAGTTTAAGATAGCGGTCATGGTTCTGTTTCTATCATCGGCGGCGATGAATATTCAGATATCAGAATTGCTATCTGGATACCACAACCAAGTCAGGAGAGGAGACACACTGTGACCGGCCCGTATCCAGCAGAGCTTCAAGGCGAAGCCACCAAGTCAAGTAACACGACATCTGGAAGACAGACACCCCAAACTCTACGACGACATGAAACAGGTTTGTAAATAATATAAAGAGTGTACTACTAAACATACATCCGGTTCACCAACAAATTAGTGCTTATTTAGTTTAAAAAAACGTCTCTGCTAGCATTAAGATAAAGCTAGCGGCTCGCTGCTGTAGCCGTGTATATGGATTGACGTCCATCGCGGCTCTTTTAGTGTATTTTCCTCCATCGTAATACACGTAATATGTGTTATTATTACCACTATGAGGCTTTTAGCAAGCACACGGAAAAACGTAAAACTGGTCTACATGGTCTGATAAATATTTTCATCCCTCATTAAATGTAAAAGTTGACTTCCACCACAAACGCACTGAACTTGTTCTACGTGAGTTCATATTAACCCCAGGATAAAAAGGTGAATAAGCTTACGTTGTTGGTGCAATCAGGGGTTTTAGTTGAATGTGACATCCTGATTTGTAATTTTTTACACATTTTAACGTTTTTTTCTTCTAGAGCCAAACTGAGGCTGAAGAAGAACAACCATCCACAATCAAAATCCTTCCAGCCCACATGACCTGCTTTATTTCATCAGCAACCATGACCATGTCTGGTGGGCACCTAAAAAAGTTCTCTTCTGCCGATTCTTTTATATTTAAAAGTTTATCTGTGAAATTGTGTTCCAGAACAATTCTGTTTACAGTATTTAGTGCACACTTTAAGGCTGTTTACAATTCTTTGTTCGCACTGTTACAGAAGCTTTTTGACAAAAGGAGTGTTATTTGTTATATTCTACCTCAAGAATGTTCAATGAAACGGTGATTTATTTTTTTTCCCCTCCATGGTATCGAAATCGGTATCGAGTATCGAGTTTTTTCCCAGTATCGAAATCGAGTTTAAAATTTTATAATCATGACAACCCTACATGGAGGTCTGGATTTGGAATCATACTCAAAATAATAATGAAACATCACATTACAGGCTGATCCAACTTCAGTGGACATTTCTCATGACAAGTCAAAATGAGGCTCAGTAGTGTGTGTGGCCTCCACATGCCTGTATGACCGACCTCCTGATAACGCCTGGGCATGCTCCTGATGAGGCAGCGGATGTTCTCCTGAAGGATCTCCTCCCAGACCTGGAATAAAGCATCAGTCAGCTCCTGGACAGTCTGTGGTGCAACGTGGCGTTGGTGGATGAAGCGAGACATGATGTCCCAGATGTGCTCAGTTGGATTTAGATCTGGGGAATGGGCAGGCCAGTCCATAGCATCAATGTCTTCACCATGCAGGAACTGCTGACACACTTCAGCCACATGAGGCCTAGCACTGTCATGCATCAGACGGAACCCAGGGCCCACTGCACCGGCATATGGTCTTACAATGGGTCTGAGGATCTCATCCTGGTACCTAATGGCAGTCAGGGTACCTCTGGCTCGCCCATGGAGGGCTGTGTGGCCCTCCAAAGAAATGCCTCCCCATACCATTACTGACCGACCAAACTGGTCATGTTGGAGGATGTTGCAGGCAGCAGAACGTTCTCCACTGCGTCTCCAATGTGAACCGTGTGAAACATGCTCTCATCTGTGAAGAGCACAGGGTGCCAATGGAGAATCCGCCAATCTTGGTGTTCTCTGGCAAATGCCAATTGCCCTGCAAGGTTTTGGGTTGTAAACACAAGCCCCACTTGTGGATGTCAGGCCCTCATACCATCCTCATGGAGTCTGTTTCTGACAGTTTGAGCAGAAACATGCGTATTAGTGGCCTGCTGGAGGTCATTCTGCAGGGTTCTGGCAGTGCTCCTCCTGGTCCTCCTGCACAAAGGAGGAGGTAGCGGTCCTGCTGCTGGGTTGTTGCCCTCCTACAGCCCCCTCCACGTCTCCTGGTGTACTGGCCTGTCTCCTGGTATCTCCTCCATGCTCTGGACACTGTGCTGAGAGACACAGCAAACCTTCTTGCCACAGCTTGCATTAATGTGCCATCCTGGATGAGCTGCACTACCTGAGCAGCTTGTGTGGGTTGCATACACTGCCTCATGCTACCTCTAGGGCTGAGAGCACTGACAAAATGCAAAAGTGGCCAAAACATCAGCCAGAAAGGATGCGAACAGAGACATGGTCTGTGGTCACCACCTGCAGAATCACTCCTTTACAGGGGTTGTCTTGCTAATTGCCTCTCGTTTCCACCTGTTGTCTGCTTCATTTGCACAACAGCAGGTGAAATTGATTCACCATCAGTGTTGCTTCCTAACTGGACAAGTTGATTTCACAGAAGTGGGACTGACTTGGAGTTATATTGTGTTGTTTAGGTGTTCCCTTTATTTTTTGAGCAGTGTACTTATCCGTCATTCAGTACCATAGTGGAGGCATCTGACTGGCCTCAAACTAATTCTGCAGCAGGACAACAATCCGAAACATGTAGCTAATGTCAGTAGGAGCCATCTTCAGTTTAAAGAAAAGCAAGGAGTCTTCAAAGTGATGGTATGGCCCCCATAGAGACATGATCTCAACATCATTGAGTCTATCTGGGATTGCATGAAAAGACAGAGGGAATTGAGGCAACCAACATTCACAGAAGATCTGTGATTAGTTCCCCAAGATGTTTGAAACAACCTACCTCAAAAACCGTGTGCAAGTGTACCTTAAAGAATTGATGCTGTTTTGAAGGGAAAGGGTGAGCACAGCAAGTATCAATTTGATTTAGATTTTTCTTCTGTTCACTCACTTTGCATTTTGGAAGTTGATAAACATAAACTATTATTATTATTATGCTTTTATTTTATTTATTTTAAAGTATTCTTACTTGACAGCATTTCTTCACATCTTCACATCAACATGTCTACTGTCATTGTGGACAATCAACTCTATCTTTCATTCACCTGTTGAGAGAGCAATATTCCAAAAGGCTTGGTCTTTGTATATCTATAGGCAAACTGCAGTTTTGCCAAAATGTCCTTTTTGGACAGCAAGGACTTTTTCCAGTCATGCCTCTGATACAGCTCAATTTTTTGCAATCTCTTCCAGATTGTAGAAGCAGCATTTTGACACCATCAGGTGCAGAATTACCTGCAGATCCTGTAATGAAATGTTGGGGTTCTTGGAGACCTCCTTGTGTATTAAATGATCTGCTTGTGAGCTGAACTGAAGTATCCAGTACTAGACAAACTGGCAGTTGTTTGAAATCTACACTACTTTCCCCCACAGTAAAATTATTTTTTTTCAAATGATTTGGAGATCTTTTTAAATGTCTTGCCAGAGTCACAGACATCCACAACCTTTTCCCTGCCCTAATGCTTCATATCTTGACATGATGACAACACACACATTTCAAGTACCAAAGCGAACAGCAGAGCCTAGATGTAAGAGGTTTAAATACAACAGGCTGTATCTGTCACTCAGGAGCTTGTAATCATTGGCATCCAATCTGGAAACCAGATTGTCATTTCTCTGACATAAAAGTGTGGCAAATGTAAATGTCCTGTGACTAAAATATTACTATTATTATTATTATTATTATTACAATTTATTTTTAAAAAGCTACAGAATGTCAATTTTATATTTATTTCATTTAAGTATTCTATCTGTTTTTATTAAACTGTTTCAAAGAGGGTGAAGTGTTATGTTAACATTGGTCTTCTAGTATGCCGAGTGTGTTTTACCTTCAAATGTTCTGTTCCACATGCGTGACGTTATCTCTGTTCCATTCTTCTTGCTGTATCCACTTTTCATGGCTTCATGCAAGGCGATCGCATACAGCAACATGGCATCATGGAATCCCTCAACAAACATGTTGACCTAACATTAAACATAAAGTCATTAAGGGAAATGAAAGTACTGCCAAATTCTGAAGTTACACTACACAATGTCACCTTGTCTCTTTTTTTGAAAACAGTTGTTAACAATGCTTTGCAGAACACTACCTTTGGATGCATTGATAATTACGATACGGTAACGCAGACTTGGCACTAGTGGTAAAGGGGTCAAAACATACTCATCTAATTTTCTTGGCCCATCCCAGATAAAACTGAAAGTTTTTTGGGACAAAGTATTTATATATATATACAGTGTGGAAAAGAAGTATTTGAACCCCCTGCGATTTTGCAAGTTCTCCCACTTAGAAATCATGGAGGGGTCTGAAACTTTCATCGTAGGTGCATGTCCACTGTGAGAGACATAATCTAAAAAAAAAATCCGGAAATCACAATGTATGATTTTTTAATAATTTATTTGCATGTTACTGCTGCAAATAAGTATTTGAACCCCTGTGCAAATCAATGTTAATATACGGTAAAATAGCCTTTGTTTGCAATTACAGGGGTCAAACGTTTCCTGTAGTTTTTCACCAGGTTTGCACACACTGCAGCAGGGATTTTGGCCCATTCCTCCACACAGATCTTCTCTAGATCAGCCAGCTGATTTCTAAGTGGGAGAACTTGCAAAATCGCAGGGGGTTCAAATACTTCTTTTCCCCACTGTATATGTGTGTGTGTGTGTGTGTGTGTGTGTGTGTGTGTATGTATGTATGTATGTATGTATATATGGCCTTTTTGCCTTTTCAGAGCAATAGAGACAGACAGGAAAGGGGGGAGAAGAATGGGGGGAGACCTGCAGCAAATGGTCATGAGCGAGGGTCGAACCCACCACTGCTGCATCTGGGAACTATAGCCCCTGTTCATTTTATCCAGTTGAGCTACCACGGCACCCAGGGACAAAGCATTTAAGTTGCAAAGGTTTCCATTGTGTTTCTACCATTTCTACTTAGAACCATATGGTAAAAAGTTTAAAGTTTAGCACACTGATTTTCCTTCATCAAGACTAATGTGTGTACGTCAAGAACACTGCTGTCTGACTGCGGTAAAGAAAAACTTTGTAGTATTTGAAGTTGAAGAAACTGTTTAAATAAATTATCACTTTAACTACCTTTACTGGGAATCAACTTTCAGAGCTGATCCAATTTTGAGAGAGCAAAAAACTAACAAACCAAGACAACAACAAAAACAAACCTAGGGGCAATGCAATCTGCAAAACTTCTTGATGCCTAATAACTGTTGATTTATTTGCCTCAAACCATTCTTGCATCTGATGACCGTGTGGGACGACCCAAGGCAAAACATGCCAACTTGTCAGTTTGTCATGTTTACCTCATTGATAGACTTGCCATGTTGGAATTTATATAAGTTTTACAATTGCTCATACATGATCTTCAGACTAAGACTCACAAAAGATATTCGATTAATTTCAGATTAATCTAAAATAAAGCCAATTTTTCCTTACAAATAAGGAAAGTTAGTGACAAAGCCTTAAACATGAATTGAGTTCATATCTCAACAAATGTTTCATGTCTGACGCCAAACCTGAGATGGATGAGGTTGTTCCAAACCATTGTCATAACACATCATTTGAATACTAGGGGCACTGCAATATGAACAAGAATATTTCTCTCATACTATCAACAGCCTAACAAGTCATCTAGTTTATGTGGCCACTTCACTGCATTTAATTAAATACCTTAAAGAGTTTTTAACTAGCCATATTGTCACCACACATCATTGTCAAATAGCAAAGGTAATGTGCTAGTACAGACATCTGCTACAATCCTTTGAGCTCGCAGATCAACAACCGAAACTTGATGTGATGTCAAATATCATTATTGGTCAGCTGACAACTTGTCATCAGTGCTTATATCCAGATCACATCAGTGCGGACTGCTTGCCGCTGTATTTACGTAGCAGATTATCCTGCTCCGGTTAATTATGTACATTCATAAGTGAATGTGAAATTTATTTCTGAATGTATATAATTAGCTAACTAGTTGCGATAAACTGTAGTTATTGGCAACTGGTTTAAAACTATGTTTTTCATAAGCAGCACTATTGAAGATTTATTTATAACCAAAAACCCGCCTTTTCAACAAAAGACGCTTCATTGTACCTCTTTAGTAGGGGACTGATGGCCACTAAAATGCACAAGTTTTATTTATTTGTAAAATATTTGTAAAAAGATTTCATAGTGATTCAGTGAAGTACTGTAGAACATAAGTCCTGTGCTGAAGAGGTACAATGACTGTAAAAGTGATGTTAAGTTTCATTGTTCATTTATACATTTTTTAAACTTCTATATTCCCATTGACTCAGCCTTAAACCACACATACTACCTCACGTATCAGCTACTGCAATTCGTCATACATCAATCAGTTTCAATAAGATGTAATAAGATGTAAGACTGAGAAAATCAGTTTAATTTGAGATTGAAACACATACGTACATTTCCACAGTCTTTGCAGTCATTAAGCCCGTTTTTTTCGATGGATTTTGTCATTTCTATAAGGAAATTCTCAAACTCAGGCTTGACTGTCCTGAGCAGTGTCACAGTGTTCAGAAAAGCATAGGCTTGCCTCGCATCGTTGTCGTATTTATCTCCTCTCTTCCATGAGCCATTCCCTAGAATTTCATTTAAAAGAGACAGAACAAGGTACATTTCCACACATAACGGACAAACATTATTATTTGGTCAAAATCACTAGCACTGGCAGGCTGATGAGTTAAATAGTGACAGAGCAGAGCTTACTAAAATGAGGAGTTTGGGAGGAAGGCCCATAATTTTCGGAATTTAACTTAATAATGTTAAGATGTAAAGAGGACAAAATAGTGGGGGTTGGGGAAGTTAACTGGCATGGAGGATTGTGTCCGCTTCATGAATGTATGTCTAGTATTCAGTTTTTACTTCTGTTTTGTCTTTACTAACTCAAGATCTCGCCAACTAGATATGCACCCAAATCTCATATCTAAATCAAAACATGCAAAACATCCTAAACACCAGGTTATGGACTACTACTTGTCATTTTCAAATTCTAGTACAGATCAAAAACTACATTTTTTTTTAAGTTTTTGACTTACACTATCGATCAGAGAAAGCTTGATCTTTTAGTAAGACTGCAAATATGTATAATAATAAACACAAATGAATAAATGTAATGTGATGTTAACTTACCATAAGTAGAGGAATTGAAGAGCTCAACATTAAAAAACATATAATTGCCGCTAGTTAACTGTCGTCTATGTGCAGCCAGCATAATCTCTCGTATTTTGTCTGCTCCCATACACATGATCATCACTGCAGGAAAATCACACAGAGACAAACATAGTCAGCAATGCTTAAATACCACAAAATATAAACCTTTGTAAAAAAAAAACAACAATGTTTAATAGGTATAGGTTTGTTTTGCAAATGTAACTCATACATATTTAGGAATATTATTTTTAATAGAAGTTGCATTGTTTTCCTTAGTTGTTCAGGTAAAATCTTTAATACAACATAATAAGACAAACAAACAAATAAAAATTTGGTTGTTCTTTAACCACCAAACACCAAAGTATAAAGTATCAAGTATAAAAGTATCATTAGTAAATGTCAAGTTTAGTTGAAATTAGAACTAAACTTAAAGTAGATTATTATTGGTAATGATTTCTGCAGACACAGTGGATTCAGACTTTCAAGATAGTAGAAGAAAAGAAAGTGATTTTGAAGGAGGACTTATAGTTGGGGTATGGATGGCAGACTGTTTAACCAGCTTAGGTTTCAATAGGAACAGTGACTAAAGTGACTTCTGCATTCTGATCGATCAGGACAACAATAATTAGGGTCAGAAATTGTGGTCATCAGGACACATTTCGTCACCTTAGAATTATAAAGTTCTATCTGACATTTTTGGCGAAACTGAGTTATTTACATTTTCTGATTCTTGGACATATTATCTATACAATACTGTTTGTTTGTTTGTTTGTTTGTTTGTTTTTAGCTTTTAATTGACAAAAACAGATAGTTCTATCTGCGATTTCCACTCTAAACTGAGTGTTATAAAGTTCTACCTGTGTTGGAAAATCAGAACACAGAATATATAACAATCCACCAATCACATTAATGCTTGCAGCTACGTAGCCAACTAGTATGACTTGACAGGTAATGGCAGCTTTCTGTCACCAAAATGTCTCAATCAAAGAAGTTTTTTTTAAAAAAAAAAAGACTAACAGTTCAAGAAGTCCTAAGCAAGATTTTTCAAGACAGCAGCAAAAGGAAGAGGTCAGATATTTTTCCTATTTGTTGTTTTTGTTTTTTTTGTTATTATTGTTTAAAAGTTAAAAACTACCATTAGCCTATTGAGCCAAGTTAGCTAGCCTAGCTAATCTTACTTCTGTAGCTTTGATTAATTATTTTGATTGATTAAGCGACTGAATTTAATGTCTATGATTATGAAATAAATACCCAACACTATTACAAGTATAAGTCGATTTGTATTGAATTTATTATGTTATTAATTAGTTTATGTAGTTATTGATTTAATGTAGCCCATCACTCCTCATAGTTTAACAATGTTGTTTCCTTTCTTAAACAGGAAGAAAAAATCTAATGAAGATGAAAGAAAATCAAATGAGGCTCCAGAAAAGATGCTAATTAAAAATAAAAAGCAAAAAACAGGGAAAGAAAAAATGTCATGGATCAGATGGATAGGTAGTCCTGAGCCACTGCAGTATCTTGCGGCGCCACTGTGGGTCAATTTGACCAGCATGTTTTTAACGTTAACATGCAATTCTAGTTTCTTAAAAAACAAAGGTGAAAATAATAAGATTGAACGTAATGCAACAAAGATGCATGTTGCATTTTTTATTGTTAAATTATTGATCTGATTGTTCCGCTGTTTTGTGATTGTAATAAATGGTAATATTGACCATTTTGTGACCATTTTTTTCCTTCTACTTAATTCACTGTTTACATTAAACCTGAGTTAGATAACAAGTTCAATTGTTATCTTACTGTTAACTGTTTTTGTTGTATATTTCTGATGAACTACACTTTTAAATGGGACTTAAACCTGTAGAGCCCTTTGGGCAGTGTTCATAGTATTATAAATAAGTAAAATAATTACAATAACTTTTGACCTATTTGTGAAATTTTCCTTTGATTCACACATGGTTGTATTCAAAGTTAGACCTGAAGATCTGAAGAGCAAAAATAATTAGCTATTATTCAAGTTTAATACTGACTAAGGTTATTTACATTAACTTAGTAATTATCGTTGATCTGAAAGATTTAACTGAAGCAACATTGGCCATTTCTAATGATAAAAAATGAAAAACTAAAAACTTGGAAATGCACTTTAATGTTAAAAATAGCTGTTTGTTAAAAATTAGTTGAGTTCTGGACAAAAAGTTATTGTTTTTAACATGTTCTGCAGATGGAATTTTGTAATTCCAAATGAAATGGGCCTTTTCAGAATTAGAAAGTTCTATCTGCAAAACACCCACTTCCAAAACTACCACTTACAAATTTTCAAATAATTTCAAATTACACGTTTACGACTCTCTTTAGCATGCCTATAGTTCTCAAGTATTAATACAATTTAATGTTCATTTTATTCTGACTACATGAGCAGTCAAAATTTTATACGTAAATATCTCAAAACTACCGAGAACGCAGATAGAACTATATAATTCTAAGATGACGATTTGTTGATAATGATGTTGTACAATAGTGCAGTATATAAAGAAAAACATAAGTGCAACTCTTTCTCAAATTGCTGAAAATGGAAACGCAACAAGTGATCCTGCTGTCAGCAAGAACATCTATACACCGCTAAATCCTCACTAGGGACGCAGGGGAGCTGGAGCCTGTCCCACACTTAGGGTGAAGGCAGGGGACACCCTGGACAGGTCACCAGTCTGTCACAGGGCCACACTTAGAGACAGACAACCAAGCACACTCACATTCACCTTCTTGCTGTGAGGCAACAGTGCTAACCAACTGCGCCACCCTGCAGCCCTCAGTTCAATTCAATTCAATTTTATTTATATAGTGCATTTCACAAAATGTCATCTCATAACACTAAACATAGTAAGGTAAAGACCTTACGAAACAGTCCCTCAAAAGTTTCACAGAGAGTGATACTGTAACAGGTTTGCAGTGTATAAACCTCTCATTATAAAGATATATAAGGTGTGTCAGAAAAGTTCCAGGACTGATGTCACACAAGATATATTTCAAACCCAAACTCCAAACTACAAAGTTTTCCCCTTCAGACGATCAACCAGCACATCTACAAAGAGATCCTGCGGCGTTTGCTTCGTTCAGTGCACAAGAAGAGGTGAGAGTTGTGGCAGGACAAGTCGTGGCTGCTTCACCATGACAACACGCCTGCTCACAACGCCCTGAGCATCCGACAGTTCCTGGTTGACAAGAACATCGTCGTGCTGGGTCAACCTCCCTACTCACCCCACCTGGCTCTGTGGGATTTTTTTCCTCTTCCCCATGCTCAAGGGGTCATCAAGGGGACCGGTTTTGAAGACGTGGACGACATCAGATGACTGTGACGACGACGCTGAGAGGATCCTGGAAGAATCCTTCCAGGATTGCATGGCGGCGTGGCAGAGAAGGCTGGGAAAGTGTGTTAGAGTCCAGGGGGATTACTTGGAAGGGGAAAACTGGTAGTTTGTAGTTTGGATTTAAATATATCTTTTGTGACACCAGTCCTGGAACTTTTCTGACACACCTTGTATACACATTTGAGAGTCAAGTGGAGCAGAAACTAAAGTCACTGGTCTACAGAGATGTGGGAGCAGTAATATGTTCAGGTGAGTCATCTTTCACCCTACTCTCACAAGCAGGATGATAGTGTCACCATCCATAGGGCTGAGGGCTCACAGAATAATTAGATTCTGATCAGATGCTAAACCACCTCAGCTTGATCCTTTCAAGACAAAAGGGAATAGCAACTTTACTCCAAGTTCCCTTTAGATGTCCAAGCTCCGGTCATTAGACTGAACTCACCCATCCTATATGGGGAACTAATTTTGTCCAGGTATATACCCAATGTCATGCTACTGTGCGGGTCTGAAAGTAGATCGAATGGGGAATTTAAAGCAGTGCCATATACAGCTTTACAGTTCCATTTGTACTGTCTGTAACTCCTCCAAGCAGCAAACCAAATGCTGTTAACCAACAGTAAAACCATGGTCTCAGACTTGGTGCTTTCTCCTCACAGCTTTGCTAACACTCTGCAAAGCAACTACATGCTTGTTGATTGTCACAGTTTGATAAAGCTAACAGAACTATATAGTCTGAAAAGACCAGGGAAGCATTTCCAAGAGGCCCAAACTGTTCATTTTCTTCTCTCCTGGTGCCATTAACATGCCATTAACACATTAGCACACCCCCACAACCTATTCAATTCAATTTCAATTCAATTTAATTTTATTTGTATAGCACAGTTTACAACATACACTACCGGTCAAAAGTTTTAGAACACCCTAATTTTTCCAGTTATTTATTGCAATTCAAGTTGTGCTAGTCCAATGAATAGCTTGGAATGGTACAAAGGTAAGGACTGGACAACCAGAGGTTAAAAAAAATAGGTTTGGTTACAAAAAAACAAAAAATAATGTTTTTTCAGAATTATACAAAAAGGCCTTTT
>NW_007578047.1:468633-476234 GCF_000690725.1 Stegastes partitus | reverse complement strand
GTTCATCACGGAGGATCTTTGTACGTCGTCAAGTAGGCGAGAGGACGGTTCCACAGTGTGTGACATCAACTGTCAAACATGGAGGAGGGAGTGTGATGGTCTGGGGCTGTTTTGCTGGATCCAGGGTCGGTGACTTGTACCGAGTGAGAGGTACCCTGAACCAAAACGGCTACCACAGCATTCTGCAGCGCCATGCAATACCCTCTGGTATGCGCCTAGTTGGTCAGAGGTTCATCCTACAGCAAGATAATGACCCAAACCACAAGTCCAAGCTATGCCAAAACTACCTCAGGAAAAAGAACAAGATGGTCAGCTTGAAAACATGGAGTGGTCAGCACAGTCTCCAGACTTAAAGTCCATTGAGCTGGTTTGGGATGAACTAGACAGAAGAGTGAAAACCAAGCAGTCTACAAGTGCCACACATTTATGGGAACTTCTACAACAGACTTGGGAAGAACTTTCTGAACAATATTTGATTTTTGTTGTAGAAAGAATGCCACGAGTGTGTTTAGCTGTTATATCTGCCAAAGGTGGCTACTTTGATGAGTCAAAAGTTTGGAATATATTTTGGTCTATAAATTGATTCCATGATTTATTTTTCAACTCAAATTGCTTATTTGTTCTATGCTTTCATTTCAGAGTGCAATGACACAATAAATTGAATAATTTTCAGTGAAAAACTGGAAAAAGTGTGGTGTTCTAAAACTTTTGACCGGTAGTGTATGTCATCACATAGCGCTTTTTCATTCTTTTACATTTTGGTGTGATCTGTTCGAGAGATGAGTTAATTAAAATTCAACTCTGATTACATATGATTCATAGAGTAGAAAGGCTAAAGAGTTCAGTGAACCAATTGAATTTATGCCTACTCCTCACATTTGAGTGCATTTTGCAGACAAGTACTTTAAAGTAAGTGAGTGAGAGCAGGCATTTCACTAATATCCTCCAACGTTTAGAGTTCTTTATTTAGCTATGTGCTTTCAAAAATATATGAGGCAGAGTGAGCAATGCAGTGATTTAAACCAAAAAGTGATGGAAATCCAGTACTGATAATAATAATAGTTAAAAACATGTTTGTGTAATGGCATTTATACAAGAATCCAGCCTAAAGTACTCCACAGTCAAGGAAATGAAAAAAAATGACATGCCCATATTAGAATGAAAGATAAAGACATTGCATTATATTGTAGAATGAGAATCACAGAAATTCCCAACTACATTCCTGAAGTAGTACAGAAGACAAGCATGAGAATGAAAACAGCATATTTTAAAATAAACATTTAATAAATGAAAGTGATGAAATAATTTTTTGCTAAATAGCAGAAGCAAAGAATAATTTTACTGGGTTGTATAAACTTTTCCCTTGGTGTCCCAGTGATTAAAAATAAATAAACCAACAAACATGTAGCTACATAAATAGTGGTTGCGATTGAAAAAACAGTAACCCCAGCGTCCCTTTTAATAAGGAAGATTCAGAGTCTCTCTGGAACATTCCTCACAACTCTGTCACTTAAACACACCTCCTGAAATATCCCTTGAGTCAGTGGGACAAACTTCACCTCAGTCCTGCCAGCACTATAGCACCCTTTAATTACACTGGGCTCTACACACACTACTGGCCCTGTGTATGCTCTGCAAGCCATTCCATGGTGTAACACTTGCAGCCAGCAATATTTCAAAACTTCTAGATTCTCCTCTTTGCTGGGGCACTGATGCTAGTTACAAATCAACTCAGGAATGGGGCAGCATATGGTGCATTTACTGAGTGCCCACAGTGTATTCCGTGCCCTGTGTTAACTGTTAACTTAAAAGCAAGAGCAAATAGGCAGCTGCAAATTGGATTGGATTGGTCTGTTTAAGAGGTTGGATGGAGCCAAACTGTAACACACATAAATACTGTTCAATACTGGTGATTTCCCAGTTTACTGTTGTGTGTATTGTCATTGGTTACATATAGCTCTTTGCCCTTTCAGACTGAACCTCTCGACATTTGTGGTTGTACAGTAAAAGCGAGTCATTGCCTTACAACTATGCAGGAGCCCAGAGGGAGTTCTCTCCAAACACAAAGACTTCATACAGACTCAGGATGGGAGTGCATGTCTCAGGAGAATTAACATCAGAAATGGACCAATCACAAGAAGGGTGCTTCATTTTCACTCTAAAGGAGTTGCTGCATGCTGTAATTTTGTGCAGTTAATGGTACAAAAATCTTTAGGAAATTGATGATGGGATTTTTGCAGGCAAAGCCAGAGGAAGGAGAAGTGAAGTGGATACAAGTGAGATTAATAAGCAGCGTCCGTTGAAATGGTTTTTTCATTCTAAAATGTGAAGGAACAGGCAGGTGGTGTGTAATTCTTTCACTAAAAATGCCAATTCAAAGAAATAATCTCAGTCATACCTCCCCGCACACAAAAGAGCAACAATTATGAAGAAGAATGAAGGTTTTTATCAGTAGAAGACCATTATCCCTAAAAACTTTTCCAGAAACTGAGAAATCCTAAATGTCTTAACTTCAGTGAGCAAGATATGCCATACCTAGAACTCCCAAGCAGGTAATTTCAAATGAGGTTCCTAAGTTTGAAACAATGGTCACAAGAAATGTATAAGGTCATCATTAACATGTATATAATCAGTCTCTGAAGATAGAATTTGACAAAATTTAGAGGTTCTCTCTTCGTTTTAATTTGGTGACTTTGCTCCAATAATAAATGCAACCGAAAGAAAAGAAATGGTGCTTTAACAGGAAAATAATTGCCCCCTTTTACATGACTGTCCATGAAACCTTGTTTAACAACAACTATTCCTGTCCCACCACTGTTCAGTGTAACTGAAACTGATTCTTCTCTATTGTATCATGGTGTTTATCTCCATCAAAGGTCTATCTGTAATGCAATTATAAATGCACAGCCTCAGGCACTGCTTTTGCCAGACCCGTTGAATAGAAACTAATGGCGGATCATGCACTAACAGCTTCCTTCAGTCACCAGGAAAGAGAAGAACTGATGGTGCTGGAACCTTAAACAATAATTCTGCATTATTACAACTTCGGTCTTATTTTTGTAGTTTTCACCATCAAGAAATGATGACAACTTTGTACTTGACAAGGTTATTTCTAGGATGATTCTGAGAAAGAAAGTTGCATTGGTCAAGGAACATGCTGTTTAACAATGACACAGAGTGGAGAATACCAATATTTTTTCAGGATTATACAAAATACTTTATTTGGAACTGAAAGAAAGTACGCATGTAGTGAAAATAAGCGCAGACAACTATACTAACTACAAAAGTAGGTATAGCTCAATGTTAAGTCTGTCAACTGTAAAGGATGTTCACATCAGACGGTTTCAGGCTCTAAATTTCACCAGCTGTCTTTTTGGCTCTTATTTTCTCAACAACAAAAAAAAAAAGAACCCAAACACACGTTATCTATATCATGCAGAGGAGTAATGAATTCAAATATATTTTGCAATGCAATACCATCTGGGGGCACCTGTGTGGTCCCAAATTCATTCTGCAGCATGGCTCGTTCAAACATACAGCCAGAGTCTTGAAGAACTACACTTTGTTTATCTATAGGAGAACAAGGAGTTGTGCCATGATGGAGTAGCCCCCACAGGACACTGATCTCCACATCATGGAATCAAGCTGGATTACATGAAGAGACAGAAGACACTGCGACAGACTGAATCCACAAGAACTGTGGTAAGTTTTCCAAGATGCTAAAACAACCATACATGCCGTGTGCCCTGAAAAACTGTGTACAAGTGTACTGTTTGACTTTACTGCATTTTATATGAGGTTCAATATAAACACATTGGGAGAAACAAAAAATATTCACAGTAGTGGCATTAATATTGACAGCTTTCCCACCCTACTTAATATATTTAATTAACTTAATTTGCAGCAATTAACTGATTAACAATTATTCATCAACATCCTTGGTACTAAACCACAGAAGTGGACAAACTGACATTTTGACCTGATGCTGAATAAAGTGATCCATCCATCCATTATCTATACACTTTCCAGTTCATTTCCTAACCTTAGCACTTGCCCTCAGATGAGAGGTGTCCCTATGAAGAAGTATCTCATGGCGTCTAATCTAATCTATTAAAACAGATTTCACAGCTTGTTTAGGAGGGTGAAAACATCTTTTTTTTGGCAGATATTATCTTTGTATGTCCAGTGTACAGTTGGTAGGGAAACCTCATAGTATGAAGCACCGAAAGTACTTTTGTTTTTTTCCTTTTTCAAACAAAGTATTGATACTTCCAAAGCCATGACATCATCATCTGGGCTTTCCTAAACGGTTTGAAGGCAAAGTAATCTTAGTGTATGTAAACTTCTGGTTTTAACTGTAAATACTGAATCAAACTTGGCCCAATCCATGAAGCAAATGTGAGGTGGTTCACTTTGACCTGCTGGCAGTGCTACAGAAAAAATCAGGGGATAACTGAGTCACACAGTTTCTTATCCTTAGGAACATGAATATCGGTACCAAATTTCATGGTATCCGTTCATTAGTTAATGGAATATTTTAATGTGGACCAAAGTGGTGTAACCACTGAACAACCCCGCAGTGGTCATTCCACCTGAGGTCAAAAGTTAACACAATACATACCTCATTCTTAAATAACTCTGCCTCTTCAGCTAATTATGTTGTTGTCTGGATGGTCTAGAGAAGCATGATTCAATTCAATTCAATTCAATTTTATTTGTATAGAGCATATTTACAACAACAAGTCATCTCATAGCGCTTAACAAAGGCAGAAACACCCAACAATCCAAAACATTTGGATTCCCTATAAGCTTCAGCAGTCCGCAAGCAGTCTGCAACAGTGTGAAGGAACCGAAAGCCCCCGCGGGGGAAAAAAAACCTCCGACAGAACCAGGTTCAGGGAGGGACGGCCATCTGCCTCGACCGATTGATGCGAATGTGCAGAACCATATACTATATGTGTACACAAAAGAAGACTGTGTGGGTTTTTAACAAGTAACAGGTTGTGAGAACAACTACTATTAAATTGATTGATCTATGGAACCATTCATCTATGATCTTGGAATCACTGAAACACGCGTGTCTTTGTCACAAACTTTGTTTTAAAAAAATCATGCATTTTGGCTCTTTCAATGATTTGTCAAAATCTGCTGGGTCAAAAATATACACACAGAAACACAAATTTTTGGTTAAACATAAGTGGCTCGAAGGTCCTGGCTTTGAATCTCAGCCTGGGATCTTTCTGCGTGGAGTTTGTATGTTCTCCCTGTGCAGCGTGGGTTCTCTCCAGGTTCTTTGGCTTCCTCCCACAGTCCAAAATTTGGCACTTTTGATAGCTGTCCACCAGCTTCTCGTTGTACCTTTGACTACTACTCTTGACAGTACTGATGTAGTTTAAATAAATTAGTTGTCTTTCTGACACAGACTTGTTTCTTCATCAGTTCACAGGTTCTTGATAGGAATTAAGTCAGGACTTTGGGGAGACCAGTCTAAAACCTTCATTCCAACCTGATTTAACCATTTCTTTACTCATCTGAACAGAGAAGTTTCCTCCAGAAGGCCTTTTCTTTGTCCATGTTATCAGCAGCAAACTTCAGTGGAGCTTTAAGGTTCTGCTTCCAGAAGAAGAACTTCCTTCTTGCATGGCAGCCTCTCAGCTCATGGTGATGTAAAACACGCTTGACTGTGGTCACTGATGCCTGTGTTCCAGCAGGTGTAATTCATTGCAGACCTCATTTTTGGAGAGTCTTAGTTGACTCTTGGCCATCTTTACCAATTTTCTCTCAGCAGCTTGTCTTGATTTTGTATTGTGGCCGTGACAGAACTGTGTCATGCACTTTACACTGACACTTGTTTGTATAGATGATTCTGGGATCTGTAGCTGCTTTAAAATGGCTCCAAGTGACTGTCCTGACTTGTTCAAATCAGTGATTTCATTCTTCAGATCTGTGCTGAGCTCCTCACATACTTATATTGTAGCGTTTGGAGCTGAGTCTAATGAGTGGATCAAATGGGCTCTTTTGAAATTGGCTCAGAGGAGTCAGCAGCTGTAGTCTACAGTAATCACTCACAAAAAGTTAAGAGGCCATGCCACTCCGAAAATTTGATTGACACAACTTTCTACGTCACCAAAACTGATAATTCAAGTTGCTGTATGTATATTTTTGACCCAGCAGATTTTGGTGATTTCCTAGAAAGCCTTTAATAAATCCATGAATAAAACCAAAATGTATGTGTTTCAATGATTCCACCACAGAAGTGTATGTAAACCTTTGTTCTTGACAAGAGCTTTATTGGGATTTTTTCTGCATCAAAATACAATACATGAGAGCACAGAAAGCAGGAGAGAAGATAACAGATATAATGTGTGCTTCTTGTCAGGTGTTTCTACATTGTGCTGTGCTGCTGTTGTCTCCTACCAAAACTCTGCACAGTGTTGAAATCGTCTTTTTGTGTTGTGATAGCTTTAAGAACTCCCACACTTTGGAAGCCTTGGGTCTTTTGAAACCTTCACACTGGTCCCTAGTTGGACTCTGCTCAGCTGCTGCTGCCATTGTCTAAAATTGTAGCACTGACTGCAGATGACCAATGACTGGAGAGAAAAACAACTGATATCACAATGCAACAAATACATGTGATACTGAAGAAAAACATTTGGTGTAGGAAATTAAAGTTAAAAAAAAAGAAACACAAACAAACAAAAAAAAAAACATGCATTAGGAAAAAAAATAACAAAAAAACATTGACATCTGTAATTATGACAACTAATTGCAGCAGCCCTATGCAGTTATTTAGTCAGCGTAGTTACTTATGCGTGATTTAATCAAGTGAACCTCAGTCAGTTGGGCCAGATCCATAAAAATTCTTATTCACTAAATTCTGACCTTCACCTCTATGATTAGATGGTCAACTTTTTATAAGGTACGTGAGGTGTAAATGTGAGATATCTGAACATCCAGATCTATAATATTCTATGAGAGAGACAAAAATATTGCATACTTTAAATGAACCAAAACCTAATGTTAATCAGTATTCTCAGTCATAGTATAATGTGGTATTTTTTGCATTTAAAATGCTTAACTTTATGTTAAGCCAATGCAGTCATCATGATAAACATGGAACAGCAACACAAAGCCATGGTGACAGGACAGATACTGAGATGTCATGTCTGCTTACGTCTATGTGTCTGATAAGATCAAACAACCTGCCACCAACAGAAATTCAATCACTTGATAACCACATACGGTTTTTCACCCTCTTCCACGTCAAAGCCAGCTCCCAGAGGTTTGACTGCTGGCAAGTTATAACTAGAATCTGAGAAACTGTTTGTCTTTAATAGGAATGCTCTAATACAATTGCATAGCATTTCTGACCTCTTATGGGTCCATTGTCTCAAAGATACAGTTGAAACCAGAAGTTTACGTCCACTGTATAAAAAGACACATGAACTTTTTTTTTTTTTATTGTCTGACACTAAATGTAGTATTAGTATTTGGTAGCAATGCCGTTAAATTGTATGACTTGGGTCAAACATTTTGCGTTTCCTTCCACAAGCTTCTCACAATAGTTTGATGAATTCTGGCCCATTCCTCCTGACAGAACT